>NC_142012.1:131642719-131942719 GCF_049901735.1 Notechis scutatus
TTAGTGAACTAGTGTGTTTCATCAATTGTGTCTTTTGTTTCTCAGTCTTTTCTAAAATCAGCTGGAATATCTGGCCTTTCCCTTAAGGATCTGAAAAATTAATTTGTGTTGAATAATTCCATGCATTATTTTGGTACCATATATATATGCACTGCTTTTATTGTTTCAAGACAATATTATTGTTAGTAATAAAGCTGTAGTTTTGAATGGTCAAAACTGATTAAGTCACTCTCCTGCTTAATTCCTATTCCTGGCCATAAAGTCCAGCCATATTTTCCTCATTATTTCTAACTTTGGCGTTCCAATTTCTAACCAGAAACACATTGCTTTTTTGTTCTCTTAATTTTCAGTTCAAACTTGTTCATCTCCTTTCTCTGAATCAATGATCATTTGGTAACTATCATATTACTTGATTGTTGATTGATCTACAGTAATTTCAGTACATTTCAAACCTGATGCCTAAGATGGCTCTGTGTAATTGATTCACTTAAACTTTAACTGTGTTTAGCTTTCATATATTCATGCTTCCTTAGTCCATGATCCTACTGTCATTCTATCTTTGCAGCTTTTGACTGTCTTTTCCTACATGGCCACATAAGCGATTAAACATGTGGAAAGTTCTAACTGTGACATAAAGACAATTAATAATTTGAAAAATCTTCAGTTCTTCCTTAATAGTTTATTGAGCGTCATCCCACTTGAAGCGTCTATCATTTGCACCATATAATTATTACCACTATTGCCTTTCCTCCTGCGTTATGAAATGATGCCTTGGGTGACCTGAGGTTAGCTTTCAGATCAGACAAGTATAGCTGGTGCAGCTACCTGCTGCCATGGCAATGAAATTATTTTACGATGTCTCATTATATAAAATGCTAAGGAGCTCATTAAAGTTAAATCAGTCATATCAATTTTCTAGGCTTAAATGGAAGCTGTTTTAATGAGAAACATAGAGGAATTATGATTGTTTCCAAATAACTTTTGAAGAATGCATAGCCCTATTAAATAATACTTCAGGAAGTGCTCCTGGAATCAACCCATTCAATTGAAACAAAAACTGCAAAACCGTACCTCCAATTCTCATTTCCAACAGTGTAAAAAAAAATAATCCAAAGTGATACATTCCCTTTGTCTTGGCATAAGTAATTATCCATCACAGTACCCAAAGCTATCTTGGTTACAAAACAATATTAATTGGAACAAAAATTGTGAGGTATCAGCTGAGGCGAGAAGCCCAGTTTTATATTCCATGTCAAGAAATAATCAATCCAAAGGTCATATTTTTAGTCTCATGTGCATGCATTTTCAGTATCATTTTAACTTCTTGATTCATAAACACATTCTAGATAATTTAAATTTCTCATATAGAAAGTATTATTATAAAAATAATATACTTTAACTCCTGAAATAATGCTTTTACAGTCCTTTGGTTGCAAACTGTGTTTGTTGCCCTTCTAAAAAGTTATTGAGGCATTTGTGATCACCAATATTTTATATTGATTGCTGGTAGTCTCTAAAAACAGAATATTCTCATTTTGATAAAACTGGCCTTCTTTATTAGATCACCAACTCTGTAATGCATATAACTGCTTTGATTCTCTCATGGCATATATGCGGGCTTGCATACTGATCGTATGAAGCCTTTAGCAATTCTTTTCTTATCCATTGCAAAGAACTTCGGTTTTAAATAAACAAGGATTGAAAAACTATGACAGCCTTTTCAGGGACGTTTCTTCCATTCAAAGGCCACAGATGAAGTTATATTGCTGAAAGGCCAGAAAATTGAAATAATTTGAATTAAAATAAAATACAAATGGAAAATATTTTTAAAGCAGGGTTGTTCCTTCTTAGCAGCTAATGTATATCAAAATATGAAATTCACCATATCATATATAGACTTTAGAGCAAATGTTTGGAACTATCACAAAACCGTGCATGAATGAAACATTATGGACAGACAATGAAAATAGTTTGTCTTTACTGGATGAATGGAATCTCATTCTAAAAGAGAAAGGCTGAGAAAATGAAAAGTTTCCTTGAATGCTAGTAGTCTAGGAAATTTAACTGTAACATATAGTTTTACAGCAAATGGTTGCTATCCATATACAGTACAAATTGAAACAGAAAGTCACTTCAAAAGCAATAACTAACAATTATACCACAGAGGTTACAACAATAATCCCAGTCTGCTTTATTTAGAGACATTAGAAGCCTTTAATTTGCAATCATTTTCAGTTACCTTTGAAATCAGATAATCACTGGGAGTAACTCTTTTGAAATGTAATAAGAGGTCAGTTTACATTAAGAAGACTTTTTTGCACTTGATATAAGCAGGTTAAATACATGCATTAAGAAGCTTTTCATCTTTTTGTTTAGTTTTTTAAGTAGCTCTCAAAAACAGTTAGTGACTGTGGTGAAACAAAGTAATGTCTATATTACTTACTTTTTTCCTTGCTTTCCCAAATATATATTCGTCCAGCAAAAGCAAGAGACTATTATAATTTGATGGCAAAATGAGATCGATTCTATAAGATCCTAAATGGGGAAGAGGCTGACAACTGCATGCATGATTCCCATATGATCTTGTGTGGAAGATCTTATCTTCAAATAAGAACCACTCCAACAAAGTTTAATTTTAGATCAGACAAGGTTGGCTAATTTATTGAAACTTAAGCTGGGATGGACAACAGAAGCTAAGTTGTTTTACTGGGAAATAAGGAAAATGTTCAGGAAAAAATAATGGCACATAATTTTCATTTAGCTATTAAATATGATACATAGATGTCTATGTAGTCCCCAGAAGTAGAGCACAACTCAATGGAATCTTTATTATTAAGTAGAAAATGGATCAGCAATAACTTCAGATGGCAGGCACCAACATTTGATTGATTCTGAGCAATGTTGTAAGCATGCTTTTTATAACAATAAAAATAAATAAAATGGTCTGAAGTTGGTATGAATAGAGATGAGAGCACAAAAAACTTGTGAGATTGGACTCAATGTTTTAAATGATTAAGCTCCCTGATTTGGCTATCTGATTAGATTTTGCTACCTCACTTTAATATATATTTGTATGAATGTGTCTGTTTGTCTGTGATCTGGACACAATGGATGCTATCCAGTAGTGTCACTGGTGTATGGTTCCAATGGGTGTATTGATGCCAATGCTTGAAAAAGAGTACTTAGACTTCATGATTGGTTAAAAAAAGCAGAGATTATAAATATGTACAGGAAAACTTCTATGAAAGTTAGAAATCAAAATTAGCTTTGTTAAGAATGTCTAGAATAAATGCTATAAAAATAACTTGATATACAGACCACATGGAATTGTGTAGTTCAAAATACCATATAGAATAATATAGGATTTGAATTCATGCTAAACCTTGTCAATGGTCCTATTCATGATCTTCTGGCTAGGTTTACAGTTACATACCACTGAATGCCAGCTGCCAGCTACTCTCCTGATTGAGGGCATTATAGCGACATTAGGTTAGCCACTGCTCTGATGATTGTTCTCATTTTCACATACGCACAGCAATCAAGCTTGTCCACAATTTTAATTTGGAAAGGCTCTGTTTTACCTATACCTTTCAATGAAATAATCTTTACCTAACTAAGATGAAATACTTTATAATTTAGATTTAGCCAAAATGTTTTTCAGGTACTGTTGTCTTAGTAGATCTTGTTTCAACAAAATGTGTACAAAAATCTCCACTTCTGCTTCTACTTTAAGTTATTTATTTATTTGTTTGTTTATTTTCTTAGCCATCTATCTCTAGTAGAGTCATATAACAGGAAACTCAGAAAAGCGAGACTTCATATTTATAAGACTCAATACTTTTATCATGATTATTCATTTTGCATCATCAATATTCATGGCGCTTCATGCTCTTGCTCTCAAAAAGTTTACAATTTAAAATCTGCTATAAAAAAATAGAGGAAGCAAAAATGGAATATGAAAATGGATAAGAAAAAAGAGATTATTTCAATGTGTGCTTTGATTACTGATTATTTCTTTTTCCCTGTAAGCTTTGATCTGTTATCCAGTCAGGAAATAAAATAAATGATTTAGTTACAACCACCTTGTCACATTCATCCTCAATGTATCTATAGTTCTGAAAAATTTTGTTCACCTTTTTTTGACTTTATTATCTACATACTATAGATGTATTTTCATGGACCACTGAAAGGAGGAAATGGCTCACATACTTTGCCCACTAAGTCAAAGCCGAACAAATTAAATTACAGCTTACTGTATGAATATGAAAATAAAGTTGCCTAAGACAATATAACCTTTGGGCAATAGAGAATGATGAATCTCTGGAACAAAATTGTCCACATAGACCTAGATAACAGGAAATAAGGATAGAGAAAACATTGGACAAAACTGTGGTAAATAACAAAAGATTGGGACTATCAGTCTAGTCGCAGTTGGGATAACTAACTGGACAGCTAATTGTGTGTCATATGGATTGTACTCTGTCAGAATGCAGCTTTCTCTATGTTAATTGTTCTTTTGGTTTCCTAGAGAAAGTATGCTTAAGTGATAGGGAGCAGCCTCAACTGGTAGAACACACCTGATTACCTCAGGAAGCTGATAGCCACAACATCTTCTTTCATATTTTGTCCCCAAAGAGATTTAGCAACAAGGGAACAATATAAGGAAAGTTATAGCATGAGCTGTAAATTGAATGAATCAAATCAAATTATTTTAAAAGGGTTGTGGAGGGAGGGGAGAACATAGAATGATAAAGGGAGATCAAAGAGGGAAAAATTACTCTAATTAAAGTTTTGTTTCCAAAAACTCTTGGGAAAAGAATCAGAGTGGTCTGGAAGTTTAAAAGAAGAACTAAACTAGGATGCCTCAGGCACTGAGAAATGCATCCTAGCTGACATCAATAAGAGGACCATGGGCAATGTGAAGTGTTTTACTGGAAAGGAATAGCAGCATCTGTTACAGAGTGAAAGGATGATGGAACAACAGTTTGACATTGCTGCTTTAAAGCAACAACATTTCACTCCCTACAGAGTTTAATTTCAATACCAAATGTACTACATGTTGCAGAACAATATGTTTATTGCCATTTATTTTTCCTCAAGGACCAATTTATTCATTTTTTACTGGCATTACAATAAGGCTTTATGTTTTATGAGGAAACCTTTTCACTCTTTGAGGCAATGATAACAGCTTGATTTGTTGTAGCATTTTCAACACTGAATCCAAACAGATTTTACATCGTAGGAATAATGATTTCCAGGATGATGATAATACATTGACATGAAATTTGCAGGGCATTTAAAGGATGTTTTCTTCCAGAAACCTGCTATGGTGTATGATTAACAGGTATAAATACCAATTGCCTGGATGAGAAAGTGGAAAAATATAAGAAAATCCTGGCCCTTGTCCTTCTATAGAATAAGGACCCAAACACAGCCATTTCCTCAAAGAGGAGTAAACTTAAACAAAAAAACATTCTGGATTCAAAGTTAGTATAGTCTAACTTTCAAAAAGTAAAAACAAATCCAAGAAAGATCCTGGAAATTAAAAGCCAACTAATTTAAACTCTATTCTAGGAAAATTGGTTAACACAATTCAGTAAGAGAAAAAGTAATCACACTTGGTAAATTAGATTTAAATTTAAAAAGTTAATGAGGGACAGTTGCATAAAGGCTATTGAAACCTAAATATTAGATTAGTTTGGGAGCAGCAACCTTGATTTTAACCCTAACCATGAAGAGAGGAAGACATGCCTTGGCTGTGATCAACCAAAAGACAAGTTTGCTGGGCATTGTGAAAAAGAAAAGTTGGTGTTGCTGTAATCCAGTAGAGCTATGCTTGTTTTTTTTTAAGGAACCAGGAGGAAGATTTATTTGTTCATTTTCACATTTCTGAACTGCCCATCTCCCTCAAAGAGGTATCCAATGTGATTATTGGTAGAGTCATGACATATTCTCACAAACACATTATGCAATCAATATTGCCAGCTTTGGTTGATACTGCTTCCATCCAAGATTCTTCTCACTATCCATCTTTTAACTCTTTTAGCAGATTCTTAATTACTTCATGGCTAATTCTCAGTGGGAGTCATTTAGGTTCCTCTAAAGCAAGCATAAACTTGGCCAAAGCTTCCTGGAGACTTAATAGGACTGGGACTACCACATATTGATTGCAACAGAGAATTCAATTGTTAGCCATTAAGCCATTAAAGCTGATTCCAGAATTCATATATATCAATATATATGTATTCATATATATATTCAATCTGGTACTCCTGCTTTCCACATATATTCTATGTAATGGTAATCTGTTTTTCTACTTCCCATATTCTCCTTAAGTCTGCCTGACTTTCTAGCTACTAACTAAAATCTAACATCGTCACTCGATTTATATGATATAAAGTGTTGTGAATCAATAAAAGTAAATAACCAAATGCAAATTAGGGTTGAAAACCTGCACAATTGATTGGTCCTTATACAACAACGTGGGATTGGGCCAGAACCAGTCCCTGATTGGTTACTTTTGGGACTGTCCTTATTGGTCAGTAGTTGGAACCTGTTGCGCAGTTTCATTGGTTAATAAGGCAGCAGCTAACCCTATAAAAGGGTTACTGCTGCCCATAGCATTGCTCTGTTCCATTCTGATTCCTGTTATTATTAAAGAGTTGAAGTCACTGGTCAGATGTCTGGTCTCCTCATTCTCCAAACTTAACACTGGCGACGAGGATGGGATACGGAGACCGAAGAGCTGACTAACCTACAGAGCAACCTACAGAGCACGTGGTCAAACACGCACCATCAACAGCAACATGGCCAGTGGTGCCGTACCACCCGCTCCATTCAATCCAGAGACCGAAGACTGGGAGGCCTACATTGATCGGTTCCAGATGTTTCTGGAAACTAACAATTTGAAAGATGCAACAACCGGCAAAAAAAGAGCTATCTTTCTAACGCATTGTGGGCCAACCGTATTTAAAATGGCAAAGTCGCTTGCCAAGCCAGCAGAGGTAAAAGAAATGGACTGGGACGTCCTCGAGCCATTACTACGGGCTCACTACGCACCCTCCGTACCGACCCTAGTAAGAAGACACGAATATTACCAGAGGGATCAACGGAAGGGCGAAAGCCTTGCCAATTACATCGCGGACCTCCAGAACCTAGGAGGCCTCTGCGGGTTCACCGACCTGGAAGAAGCCCTCCGGGACCGTTTGGTTCTGGGCCTAGAAGACGGTGCTATCCAGAGCAAAATTATGGCTAAGGGGGACATCAGCCTCACCGATGCCCTTAAAGAAGCCTCAGCAGCAGAGGCGACAAAGAAGTCAGCAGCCCAAATGCGCCACACCAACGCACCGCTACGTAAACTCGCCACTGATACCTCGCCTCGCTCAGAGAGACACCCGGTATCAACTCACCACGAAGACCTAGAGTCCCCGTCCGACAGCGATGAGGAAGAGGTAATCCGACTTCGAACGGAGAGAGAGCAGTCCTCACAACACTCATTTCGACCGTGTGCCGGCTGTGGAGCGAATCACCCACGATCCGGCTGCAAATTCCTTGACGCACTTTGCCGCCATTGCGGGAGACGCGGTCACATCGCAAAGGTTTGCAGAAGCAAACAGAACTCCAAACCCCGACAGGCGAATTCCAGTCTTCCGGATTCTTCGGCACACACCGAGAAAAAGTGAACCACTCCTACAGAAACAAGCCGTCCACCACTTCCACCAGGCGTGAGGAAACCAGGCGGGAAGAGACCCACCAAACAATCACCATAGGCCACGCTACATCCCTTGATGCCGGGAAAATCCGAGTAAAGGTTGCCATCGAAAACAAACCTTGCGTGATGGAGGTAGACTCGGGATCTTCCCTCTCGATGGTGTCGTGGAAAACGCTCCAAAAGCTCCTTCCAACGATTCGCCGACAAGACCTTAACCCTCAAAGGGTTATACTCAAAGACTATCAGGGCAACCGAATCCCCGTCGTCGGGTCCCGCAGATTCCAGGTCTCATTCAAGGACCGCACCGTCGCACTACCACTGACTGTCGTGGATCGCGACAGGCCTAGTCTTCTAGGCCTCCAATGGTTCAGGCCGCTCGGAATCACTGTAGCCGGAGTCCACAAGGCCGAAAGCGTCGATTGGGAGGAAGACCTCGTGCAAGAATTCCAAGACGTTTTCGCGAACGGACTAGGCAAGTATAAGGGGACCCCAATCTCATTTAACTTGAACCCTGAAATAGCACCCATCCGCCTTAAGCCGCGTCGGGTGCCGTTCGCCTTAAAGCCTAAAATCGACGAACAACTTGATAAGCTGATAGCGCAGGGCGTGCTGGAACCCACTGACCACGCCCGTTGGGAAACCCCCATAGTGACGCCAATCAAGCCTGATGGGTCCCTAAGAATTTGCGGAGACTACCGGGCCACATTAAACCACGCACTGCAGCAAAGTGCTTATCCAGTACCGGTAGTGCAACACTTACTCCATTCTCTGGGCGGCGGGAAAGTTTTCGCCAAACTAGATTTAGCCCAGGCATATCAACAATTGCCTGTAGACCCAACCACAGCCGAGGCACAAACGATCGTGACACATAGGGGCACCTTTAAATGCAACCGGCTCCAATTCGGAGTAAGCGTCGCCCCTGGAATCTTCCAGAGTTTAATGGAAAGGTTGTTACAAGGGATAAAAGGCGTTGTCCCATATTTCGACGATGTAATCATCGCCGCACCTAACAAAGACACCCTAGAAAAACGACTCAGAGAGGTTTTACGAAGATTCCAAAATGCAGGCCTCAGAGTAAAAAAAGATAAATGCCACTTATGTACCGAAAAAGTAGAATTTTTGGGATACCTCCTGGACAGCCAAGGAATTCATCCCACCGAAGACAAATTACGGGCAATTAAAAAGGCACCACCCTTGACGGCTAGAGACATTGCTTTTGAAACAAAACGTGACCCAGTTCTGCAACACATACTACGCTGGGTTGAACGGGGGTGGCCGACGGACCAAATTGCACCTGAATGGGCACCTTTCAAAGCCCGCCAAACCGAGCTGTTTTCCCAAAAAGGCTGTATCTTGTGGGGCGATCGAGTCGTAATCCCTACCAAATTGCAACAGACTGTGCTGGCGGTATTGCATGAGGGACATCCGGGTATTGTGCGGATGAAATCACTCGCACGCAGCTACGCTTGGTGGCCGGGAATCGACAAAAGAATCGAGGCCTGGGTCGCTACGTGCCAACGCTGCCAGGACGTCAGCAACGCCCCACCGAAAGCAAGCCCAACCGAATGGGAAACGCCGAGGGGACCGTGGTCCCGTATTCATATTGACTTTGCGGGGCCTACCAAAGGTCACACTTTCCTGATTACTATTCCAACTGGCTCGAGATTCATCGAATGCACACAACTACAACCGACTCAGTTATTAATAAATTGAACAGACTCTTTGCCACGCACGGGTTTCCGGACGTGTTGGTCTCGGACAATGGCCCGCAGTTCACTGCATTGCCCTTTGAACAATATCTGGCTGATCGAGGCATCCGCCATGCGCTGACCTCGCCCGCGCACCCTGCGGCGAATGGACGTGCAGAAAGCATGGTACAATTTGTGAAAAAGACCCTGCATAAAATGGAATTTGGCAACATCGACGAGAAAATCAATCGAATCCTCTTATTACAGCACATCACGCCTCACAGCGTGACCAACAAAACACCCGCTGAACTTCTCATGGGGCGGAAAATACGGTCGCACCTGGACCGACTCCACCCCGCTTTCACACCAGAAAAACCTATCGGCTCCAGCAGCAAATGCCGGGAATTTAAGGTAGGTGATTTAATCTTTGCCAAAAACTTTTCCGGCGACCCGTTATGGATACCCGCAACCGTTACCCACCTCACCGGGCCTAGATCTTACCGCTTGCTAACAGACGATGGGAGGGTGTGGAAACGCCACATAGACCAACTCCGATCGAGATTATCACCCAGCGGCCATGACCTTCCCAGTTCAACAACTCAAGGGGGAGGGAGTATCGAGGGAATTGACTTTGATACAACTAATAGCGGGTCAACGGGAGCCCTACAGCCCAGCGAAGCACCGGAACGTGAAGCGGGGAGGGAGTTGATGTCGCCAGGGAACTTTAATACAGGGGAAAACGAACTGCAAAACCCCGAAGAAACACGCAGCAGCGGAGACATCCACAGTGAATGCAGCACGGAATCACCGTGCAGCGAAATAGAAATTAACAATGGTCATCCAAATGCTCCACCGGAACCGGACATTGGACAAAACCCGGTGGAGCCTCGAAAATCTTCCAGGCAGACCAAACGGCCTGCCTATCTTGAGGATTTTATCACAGCTCCCCTCAAACGGAACCCAAGGGGGAGGGGTGTTGTGAATCAATAAAAGTAAATAACCAAATGCAAATTAGGGGCTGAAAACCTGCACAATTGATTGGTCCTTATACAACAACGTGGGATTGGGCCAGAACCAGTCCCTGATTGGTTACTTTTGGCACTGTCCTTATTGGTCAGTAGTTGGAACCTGTTGCGCAGTTTCATTGGTTAATAAGGCAGCAGCTAACCCTATAAAAGGGTTACTGCTGCCCATAGCATTGCTCTGTTCCATTCTGATTCCTGTTATTATTAAAGAGTTGAAGTCACTGGTCAGATGTCTGGTCTCCTCATTCTCCAAACTTAACATAAAGTATATATAGCTAGGAGATTTGCATTTGTGCACTTTAGAAAAGCAGATTACAGAAGAAATAATCTATCTTTACCCTTACATTTTGCCTTCACATTTAATGTTTCTTTTTAATTAAATTTGTTTTAATTAAATTCATGGACATCTCATCTGGCTTCCTGAAGTGTAAGGAAAGACACAACAACACAGCAGATCAATATTCTTCTGAACATTATCACTCTTATATGTTTTCTGCTTGATAACAGTAACTGTATGCGCACATTTGTAAGTGAATGCATGACTGGAATGGAACCCAGCAAAGTCAGAGTTCAATTGTTATCTGAACATATAACTGTCCTGGACTGTGGTATTTAGAAAGATCCTGTTCCAGATGAATACTGACCCAAAAAGCCATAACTATGAGAAATCAGTTTAAAGTCAATATGACTTCCAAATCTTAAGTAATGAATGCAAAGTCAGTCTTTCCCTCAATTTTCTCATTGCCCTAATGAGCAAAAGAATAATGCAATAAGAATGCACATTCATTCCTGATTTTAGCATTATTTTTAAGATTCTGTTTTCATGAAAACCAAGGATAAAAATAGTACAACATACTTTCTGTTTTGCAGAAATGAAGTTCTGAAAATAGCCATGTCAAACTTTTCAAATGATTAAGGGCCCAAGGTCTAGAAATTGATTAACCAGTATGATTGCAGTTTAATGATCTGTTTATGTATTCAGAACTGGTTATTATTAATTGGAGCAGGCCATCTGGATTCTAGAAGATGCACTGCTGGTCCATCAGCCTCTATCAGATTTATTTCATATTAACATTAATTCCCCCATCAATTCCTGCCAGATTCTACATGTATACTCTAGACCAGGGGTTTCATTGAAGGCTGCATCAAGATTGTGTTTGAACTTGGGGGGCTGGGATGGGTGTGGCCAGGGTGGGCATGGCCAGCTCAATGTCACTTGTGTCAGGGGTGCCTGTGGTTGCCCGTGTGCCCTGCCAGCGAAAACAGGCTCTGAGCTCTGTTTTCGGCTGCAACGGCCTCCGGCAAATCCAGTCAAAATGGAGTTTGGGAGGGTCCATTGAACATTAAAGCAAAATCCACAAAGGTAGCCTTCTGAATGAAAGCTGCAGTTCATTCACTTAGCATGTGCAATTGTCAATCACAGCAAAAGCCAGGGCTTTAAAGTCCCCAAAAGATGTAATCTGACTTCTGCTGGAGCACCATTGATTTGTTTGAGATCTAATATGGCAACATCTCCTTTACCACTGGGCAGAGAGACCAAGCAAGCACTGTATTTTTTGACCTAAATTTCAGTTATTTTAAGTCCTGTAGCACATGATATGTGTGTCAAATTCTGCACTCTGCTTTAGGTTTGTTATTCCTTTTCCAATGAACTCAGAAACATTATCTTTTTATCTATTTGGCAGGTTTTAAAAATAGAGATAATAGTGGGGAGGGGGAAATAGTAATTCCTATCTTTTTATAAAGTAAACTACTGTGCACACCTAGAATTATGTATGGGAACCTACAGTGAAAGCTGAAAAAGTTAAGGGGAGAAGTGGCCATTTAAGGGGAAAGCAAACCTCCAGATGTTCAAGCTGTTACAGGTGAAGAAAAGTCTTTACTTCCCTGAGGCTACTGTTTGACAGGTTTAATCTCTCCAAGTTCTGGAATATACTTTTGATGGACACATAAACCAATTCATTTAAAGGAGAAGTACTGGGAGAGACATTAATACTGACTGTACAAGAAAAAATGGTTTCTCTGAGAAGGTTTGATTTCTGCTGAAAGCAGAAGTAACAGAATTATTTTCTGTTATCTTTCTAATACAGATCTGATAGAGGAGAATATTTGTACCTCAAGTTTGAAATGAGGAGTCCTTGGTGCTCTCTGAGCTTGGTTGGGTGTATTCCATTACCCAATTAATATTGTCAGTGGTACATGACAAACACTCCTAAAACTAAAATCTTACGGTATCTTTGGACACCTGTATAACTGGATAGAAGCATTCCTATCAAACAGACAACAAATGGTCAAAATTGGGAGCATCCTATCAAATTCTGTACCTGTCTACAGTGGTGTCTCTCAAGGCAGTGTTCTAGGACCAACTCTTTTCATACTCTACATAAATGACCTTTGTGATCAAATCAAGAGCAACTGTGTTCTCTTCGCTGATGATGTAAAGCTATTCAACACCACAGACAATACTGCTACCCTTCAAAAAGACCTTGACTTTGTATCAGAATGGTCAAACAAATGGCAACTTCAAATCTCAACAAATAAATGCGCTGCCCTACATATTGGCAAATATATATATATATATATATCAGAAAATAAAATATAGGCTGAATAGTCAAGACCTTGTTGATGATCCAAACTCTGTCAAGGATCTTGGAGTACTCATCTCAAATGCTAGAGCCCACTGTAAATCCATAGCCAAAAAGGCATTAAGAGTTGTTAACCTTATCTTACGTAGCTTTTTCTCTGGTAATATTACACTAATAACTAGAGCATTCAAAACATTTGCTAGACCAATACTCGAATACAGCTCATCGGTCTGGAACCCACATTACGTATCTGATATTAACACAGTTGAGAAAGTCCAGAAAAAGAAGAGTTCTCCAGTCCTCTACTCGTTGCAGAATACCTTATGCCACCAGCCTTGAAATTCTAGACCTAGAAAACCTAGAACTATGCCGCCTTTGGTCCGATCTAAATATAGTATATAAAATCATACATTGCAATGTCCTACTTGTCAATGAATACTTCAGCTTCAACCATAACAACAATAGAGCAAACAAGGTTAATCGCACCAAACTTGATTGCAGGAAATACGACTTCAGCAACAGAGTGGTCAATGTCTGGAATACTCTACCTGACTCTGTGGTTTTCCCCCCCCAAACTCCAAAAACTTTAACCTTAGACTGTCTACTATTGACCTCACCCCTTTCCTAAGAGGTCTGTAGGGGGCGTGCATAAGTGCACCAACGTGCCTACCGTCCCTGTCCTATTGTTTCTTTTTTATTTTGTTTCTTTTTTTTGTTTTGTTTTTTCTTAATATGTATCCATGTATTTATAACTATGTTTTTACTTATACCTATTATCTTGTAAGCAATTGAAAAATAAAAATAAATAAATAAAAAATAAACAGTACAGAGTGGGATTTGCTTTCATTTCATATTCTGGAGCTTGCTCTGTCAATGTTGGTGGGAAAGGTCTTGGTGGTTCTTTGATGGATTGTTTCTTGTTAGCTAATGTTATGTTACCTAGTTTGGATAATGAAACATCTAGAAGAAAACAATCAAGGTCAGAGAGCACAAAAAGCACAAGCATTATTAGCACTTAAGACTTATATACCGCCCCATAGTGCTTTACAGCTCTGGGAGGTTTATAATGTCAGCATATTTCCCCCAACAATCTGGGTCCTCATTTTACCAACCTTGGGAAAATGGAAGGCTGAGTCCACCTTGACCCCATCAAGATCGAACTTCAGACTGGGCAGAGTTTTCCTGCAATACTGTATAAAGCACTGCACCACCTGAGTTTTAAGGACCTTTTAATACAGATCTCCTCATCCCTTTCACTGAAAAAAGCGCAGATGCTTCAAGCTGTCTGTTAGCTGTTTCTTCCAAGAGGCATAAAAAAGATTTTTTTGTTTTGTTAAAAGGCTCTTCACTTCGACACAGATCTTTACTTTTGCCATGCTCTTTTCTGGAGCAATATATAATGTTCATCAGATTCAAAAACTGCTTCCCAAACTGTGACAGCAGAAGAAAGTATAATCATGCAACTTAATGTAAACTACCAGTTAATAAAATATTGTCTTTTGTTTTAATCAGAAAGTCAAAGATAAGCAAAGAGTCTGCTATTTTTTCTCCCAGCCGCTGAAATTATCAGCTCAATAGTGCTTTCTTTTCATACCTAAATCTGTCAAGTCTATACAAATGGTATGACAACACTGAACCTACACAATATGAAGACAGAAGTGAAGAATGCTGTGTGTTTGAAACACTGTTAATATAAGTAAATCCCTTATGGGCTTGAAATATGATCGAAGAAAGACTGTTAATTTTTAGATAATGACAACTTCCAACACAATCTTCCTTCCTCTTAGCATCTGAATTAATGATTCACTTTTTCAGAATATATAATTTTCTGCATAAAATGCCACAGTCATGACTTCAACTTTCTTCATTTTGTTTGTTAATGAATTCATTTAAAATCTACAAGCTTTCAAAATTATACCCACTAATACTGTGCTAAGATGTGTGTGTGTGTGTGTGTGTGTGTGTGTGTGTGTGGTTATTTGGGTTTTCTCCCGTGTAAAATTGGAAGTATTTTGGCGATGTTTCGACGAAATCTCATTCGTCATCTTCAGGCTTGTGTCTTCAGCTTTGTGCTTCTCGGAGTAATGTGAGCTTGCAGCTGCTTCTTCCTTTTAACTGCTAGTGGGGGTATGACTTGATTGGGTGGGGGCTTGGCTGTGTTCTGATTGGGTGGGGGTGTGTTCTCATTGGTTGGAGGTTCAGCTGTGTTCTGATTGGTTGGGGGTTGGCTATGTTCTGATTGGCTGGGGGTGTGTTCTGTTCAGGTGGGGGCTTGGTTGTGCTCAGGTTAGTCTTAGTTGCCAGGGGATTTGAGCTGGTGAGCTGTGATCCTGTTGTTTGGCTTCGCGTTCGTGGTCGTGCCACATCTTCATGGTGGGCGTCCGTTTGCTTCATGTATGGGTTGGAGGGGTTTGAAGCGGGTAGTGATGCAGCTGCGGTATGGCTTCTGGTCCGTGGTCGTGTCTCATCATCTGTGTGGGTGTGAGTCTGCTTTCTATGTGGAAGTGTGGTGGTAGCATCTTGTGTTGCCCTCGTGGGTGTGGGTCTGGTGTCATTCTTCATGTTAGGTACTTGTTTGTTAGTGAGGGCGGGTTTCCAAATGGCTGGTAGGCGGGAGGTATCATCTCATTTATTCATGCTGTGTGGGCGTTTTTCTATCTCTATGGCTTCTCTGATTATTCTGTTGTTGAAGTGTTCGGTTTTGGCAATAGTTCTGATATTTTTAAAGTCAATCTCATGTCGTCGAAACATCGCCAAGATACTTCCAATTTTACATGGGAGAAAACCCGAATAACCAAAGATCCATATACAAATACCTGCGAAAATCTCAGATATATCTATCTATCTATCTATCTATCTATCTATCTATCTATCTATCTATCTATTTATCTATCTATCTTTGGTTATTTGGGTTTTCTCCCGTGTAAGATTGGAAGTATCTAGGCAACGTTTCGATGAAGTCTCATTCATCATCTTCAGACTTGTGTCTTCGGCTCTGTGCTTCTCAGAGTAATGTGAGCTTGCAGCTGCTTCTTCCTTTTAACTGCTAGTGGGGGTGTGACTTGATTGGGTGGGGGCTTGGCTGTGTTCTGATTGGGTGGGGGTGTGTTCTCATTGGTTGGGGGTTTGACTGTGTTCTGTTTGGTTGGGGGTTGGCTGTGTTCTGATTGGCTGGAGGTGTGTTCTGTTCGGGGGGGGGGCTTGGTTGTGCTCAGGTTAGTCTTAGTTGCTGGGGGATTTGAGCTGGTGAGCTGTGATCCTGCTCCCCCCCACCCAATCAGAACACAGCCAAGCCCCCACCCAATCAAGTCACACCCCCACTAGCAGTTAAAAGGAAGAAGCACATCACTCTGAGAAGCACAGAGCTGAAGACAGAAGCCTGAAGATGATGAATGAGACTTCATCGAAACGTTGCCTAGATACTTCCAATCTTATGCGGGAGAAAACCCGAATAACCAAAGATACACACACACACACACACACACACACACACACACACACACACACATATATATATATATATATATATATATAATGTCATCTCTCCCCTTTAATTTCAGGTGAGCAAAACAAAATTCAGCCGTTTCAGAATTAACTCAAATCAAAAACAAACCCCCACAAGAGAATGGCTGAAGTAATTCCAAAACACAGCAATAAATCCACACTCTGTCCGGCAATCCTGGCGTGGCAGTAATTCACAAGCCTCAGAGAGTTTGCTGCATGTCTTCACTCCCATTTAGTCACTTTGCTTCTGGTGAATTCCACCAGCCCAGCCGTGTCCTTTTATTCACTTATGGAGCGTGTTAATTTCCCTAATTAGTTACTGGCTCGACGCCTCCTTCCTAATTGAGATTGGCGTCTCAGCCTCCTTCTATTTTTGACGTCACGCCATACGTTCTCCAAGTTGTCATCTCCACTGGAAAAGTCTTGCATGCCTTCCTTGTTAGCCATTCCCGGCTGCTGCTCAGATAAAGAACCAGAGGAGGTCGAAGGTCCTGACAACTCCAATAAATCAGGTTTATCTCCCCTTGTTAAATCCATCTCCTCATCCTGGCTACTATCCAAGTCACTAAGCAATGCCGGCTCATATTTTGCTGCCATATCCTCGTCGCTTGAACTCATATATGCCACAGGAGCAGATTCCAAACCCGGAGTCACAACAGATATATATATATATATGTATGTATGTATGTATGTATGTATGTATGTATGTATGTATGTATGTGTATGTATATGTATATGTATATGTATATGTATATGTATGTATATATATATATGTGTGTGTTTCTTAATGTTTTGTGGGTACTTACATGTATGGTATTCAGCTTTGTTCAGGTATTTTCCCACGTCATTATAGTTGTAGCAACGTTTCGGCAGAATCTCATCTGCCATCATCAGGCTTCTGTTTTGTGTTCGTCTGTGAGTCAGACTTTCACAGCCGTTTCAGTTTTAAATTTGGGGCTAGCCTACTGCTGTGCCAGAATGTTTTTTTCTTCATCCTGATTGGTTGGGAGTCTTGGTCTGTTCTTTATTGATCTTGGAGTTTGCTGTGTTCTGCTTGATTGGTGATTCTAATATCTACTATCTGTTTTGTGGCTTTTTTTGTCTTGATTGGCTGGCAACATTGTGTTTCTTGTATTGGAGGCTTTTAGTGCAGCTTGGCTCCAAGTAAATGGACGGCTATCATTTATTAGGAAGCTAGGTTTCATCTGGGTGCCTGGTTGGGGTGTGTTTGAGCTGGAGGTATCAGGGGGAATCTGTTTGTGCCCAGGTGTTTTCCTGGCTTGTGGTGTGGAGATTTTTTTGTTTGTGAGTGCAGGCTTCCAAATAATTGACAGTCTGGTGGAATCATCTCTTCTATTCATGCTTTCAGGTCTTTTTTCAATCTCTATGGCTTCTCTGATGATTCTGTGGCTGGGGTTTTCTATAGTGGCTAGGGTTTTGGTGCCATTGAAGTCAATGCTATGACCTGTTGCTTTCATGTGTTGGACTAGTGAGGAAGTGTGTTCCAGCTTTTTTACTGCATTTTTGTGTTCACCCAGGCAGGTACGTATTCTTCTATTGGTCTGTCCAATGTATGTGGCAGGGAATGATGCACAGGGGACTTCATATATGCCTTGGTTTTCCAGATCAATTTTATCTTTGGGGTTTCTAGGATGGCTGCTATTTTTCTTACTGATTTTGTCTGTAGTACCTCTTATTTAGGGCAGGACAGCTGTTCCATAGGTCTGTTTATCTTCTAGGTCTCCATTATGTCTCAGTGTGTTTTTGTGGATCAAGCCAGTGATTTTGCTTTTGTGGAAGCCGTTAGCTGTCAGTACTTTAGTCAGAGTGCATAATTCAGTCTTTATGTGTGTCTTGTCTGCCAGGCGTTTTGTTCTGGCGATTAGTGTTTTGGCCACAGAGTTTATCTGTGCAGGGTGGTGGTGGGATTGGGCATTGAGGTAGCCGTTGGTGTGTGTTTTCTTCTGGTATATGGTGTGTCCTAGTGTGCCATCTGTTTTTTTGTAGATTATATATATATGTAGGTCTAGGTGTGTTCGGGTCTTTTCCCGTGTAAGGTTAAGAGTATCTTGGTGACATTTCGGCGAGGTCACATTCGCCATCCTCAGGCTGGTGCTTTCGGTTTTGTGCCAGTGCAATTTTCCCCAGATATGTGGTTGGGTCCATCATATGTGCAGTCGAATCCAGCCTAACTAAATTAAATACAGATGAGGCTTCAAACCCATAAACACGGACCCAATCACATATCTGGAAAAAAATAACCAAGAAGAAAATTATAACCAGCCACATGAGCAAAGAGATCCAACAGACGATCATCCCAAGAGAAAAATCTTCAAGATGCCCCAAACTATACGGCCTCCCAAAAATACACAAAGAAGGCATACCTCTCAGACCCATAGTCAGCTCCAGAGGAGCACCACTACAAAACCTAGCCAAATACCTAGCAAAGCAGCTACAGCCCCATGCTGAAACAGCAGCTTCACATGTACAAAACTCATACCACTTCTTGGAAATGATCAAAGATCTACACGTGGAACAAGAAGATCTGCTTGTAAGTTTCGACGTGGTTTCACTATTCACTCATGTCCCGATAAAAGAAACTCTTGAAATAATCAAAAATAAATACCAAACAGCTAAACACCTCATGGAACTAGCAGAACACTGCTTAACCAACACATATTTCATATACAAAGGACAAAGATACAAGCAAATTGAAGGAGCCCCTATGGGATCACCACTGTCACCCGTCATTGCAAACCTGTTCATGGAAGAATTCGAATCCAGAGTCCTGGCTAACACCACCCACAAACCCAAACTATGGTTAAGATACATCGATGACACATTTGTGATTTGGCCCCATGGAAAAGAAAACCTAAACAATTTCCTAACACACCTAAACAGCACACACCCCAAAATCAAGTTCACCATGGAAACGGAAACAAACAAACAACTACCATTCCTAGATGTACTCATCTACAAAAAAACAGATGGCACACTAGGACACAACATATACCAGAAGAAAACACACACCAACCGCTACCTCAACGCCCAATCCCACCACCACCCAGCACAGATAAACTCATACGCCTGGTGGTGTAACCGGAATAATCTGGAACTGAACACACTCAAAACTGTAGAAATGGTGGTAGACTTTAGAAGAAACCCTCCCATACTCTTACAATACTAGACAACACTATATCAACATTAGAGACCTTTAAATTTCTAGGTTCTACTATATCACATGACCTAAAATGGACACCTAACATCAAAAACATCATCAAAAAAGCTCAGCAAAGTGCACCAACTCAGAAAACTCAAACTGCCCAAGGAGCTGCTGATCCAGTTCTACAGAGGAATTATTGAGTCTGTCATCTGCATCTCTATAACTGTCTGGTTTGGTTCTGCAACCCAACAGGACAGACACAGACTTCAGAGAGTAATTAGGACTGCAGAAAAAAACAATTACTACCAACCTGCCTTCAATCAAGAGCCTGTATACTGCACGAGTCAAAAAGAGGGCTGTGAAAATATTTACAGATCCCTCACATCCCAGACACAAACTGTTTCAACTCCTTCCCTCAAAACGACGCTATAGAGCACTGCACACCAGAACAACTAGACACAGGAACAGTTTTTCCCCAAAAGCCATCACTCTGCTAAACAAATAATTCTCTCAACCCTGTTCAACTGTTACAAAGTCTGCACTACTATTACTGTTAAATCTTGTCATCACTCCTTATCACCCATCCCCTCCCATTTGTGACTGTATGTCTGTAACTTTGTCGCTTGTATACTTACAATTTATATTGACTGTTTCCTAGTATGATTGATTGCTTATTGTACCCTATGACTATCATTAAGTTATGATTCTCGACTCCTGATGAATTATCTTTTCTGTATACTGAGAGTATTTACACCAAGACAAATTCCTTGTGTGTCCAATCACACTTGGCCAATATTCTATTCTATTCTATTCTATTCTATTCTATTCTATTCTATTCTATTCTATTCTATTCTATTCTATTCTATTCTATTCTATTCTATTCTATTCTGTATTCTATTCTAAAGTGTCCCTAGAATAAACATTTTTTAAAAAAATTCATGGGCCTGTCCACCTAGGTTTCTCAGCAACAACTTGGAAATGCTCCTCTTCCTCTTCCTCCACCCCCCACTGGCCAACAACCTTGGTAAGAGTCCTGATGATTCTTTATTCCACTAGTAATAAAGGTCAGGGCTGTGTAATCTGAGCTCAGGGATGGTTGATCAAGTGCTGCCATCTAGACAGGCTTAGTTCCATGAATTATAGTCAAAATGAGGATTAAGAAATGTCTCTGCATTCTTTGAATGTCTTTACCTTCAGTTGGTAATTGGATCATATTTTAAATTAAAAACAAGTTATTATAAGATTTTACTGGAAATGTATCATCTTGCAAATATTAAGAAGTTTCAAAACTTTAGAAAATTTCTGCCTATATCTCAGTGGCTAGGCATCTGTCCGTCTATCCGTCTCTCCATCCATTCATCCATCCATCCATCCATAACTTACATCTCCAAATAAGCTTTTGACAGTGCATTTACAACTGAAATAATTTACTTCTGAGTATACAAACTTAAATGGAAATGTTGAACATGGCACAGTTGAGATAGAAAGATCTGGTCAATAACCAGCAGAGGGCACACTTGGCACTTTTTGTTGAAATTTTTGAGGAAAGAAGAGGGGTTTGTTTGTGTTTAAAGTGGGCATAATTGTTTCTCTTACTAATTTACAGCTTCATATACTGTAGAAACTTTGTGATTGTATTTAGTGAGCATACTGAATTACTTTCAAGAAGTTTTCCAAATTTGTTCACAATCTAGGAAAACATAAGCATTAAGCTTAGAACTGTCTGTAGCCTCATGAATATTTCTACCAGTACTTCATTAGTCGGCAGAAAACATTTGCCAGCAGGAAAGGAAAATTATATAATGTTTGAAAATTATTTTGTAATTTCTAATTGTCAGGGTGGTTTTACCATTGTAAGTGGCAATAATAGAGTTGCTTTTTGTGAATCCGCAATAGTAGCAGTACAACACTGTGGCAAATCCTATGTCATTCTATTTCTAAGGCATTGTACTCATGTCTGTACATGCAAGATGAGAACAGGTACAGCTACTCCTGTGTACACAGAGCAAAAACCTAGGCTTCCCCACCCAAAAAGAGCTATGAAAAAGCAAAAGCAAAAAGTAGAACAATGACTGGGAAAATTAAACACTTCTTTGAAACTGAGATATCAAAATACAGTTGCTACCTAAATGAAACTGAACTCTGTTCTACCAGTGATGTGAATTTGACAGCGGGATCTGACAGCATGATCTGTGCTTATGTGTTAGCACACCGCACCTAAATATAATTTAATGGAGCAAACAAAAAACCAGATACATAAGATTTGGCTTCTTTCTGCAAGCACCTGGCTCTTTTCTCTGGAACAAAATTGCCCCTCACTCCCCAAGGGATTAGGACAGGTCCTAACCTGTTACTATTAAGACCTGGTTGTTCTAGGAAATCTTTGGGGACTGAATGTAGATCTATCCCCCAATGCATCCCATAAGTGATTATATAGGGTTAACTATATGTTCTTCCCACACAATAGAACTGACAAGGTTTAACATGTTAAGATATTGCTGTAAGTTGTTTCCACCCTTTTTACTGATATAAGGAATGCACTGCTTTAGAGTTGCTTGTGACTAAACTGATATATAAGCTTGAGAGATAAATTTTTAAAAGTGCATTTTACTTTAATTTTTTTTATTTTAAAATAGCATTTTTGTTTTACTGAACATGTGATTAGGAAAGCTTGGTAAACAGCAACTGCTCAGAATTCCCATAATCCAACTGTTCATTTAAATTACAAAAAATTATAAACCTACATCAGTCTATCTATCAAATCTACTCAGCCATCCTTTTTAACTGAACATTACAGAGATAAACTGTTAAATTCAGTGATCTGATTAAACTGTTAAATTCAGTGATCTGATTAATTTCTTCCAATTTGTGACTTAACATATTTAAAAAAGATCATTCCGTGCTTCTGCTAATACCGTATTAATTGCTATGTAAATTATGTATGCCTTAATTGCTATTAAAATGAACCGCTCAAGAAGTATATGTGAAGAAGATTATGTGAAAAAGAAAAAATATATATAAGAAACCATTATTCATTGTCATGGAAAATCTAATCGCATACTGTCAGAATTTTAAAGCTTAATGTCATAGGATTCTAAAGTTAGCCTCACAAAAAAAAATTAAACTAGCTAAATAACCTTTCCTTTTCCAATCACTTTTCCAAGCAGGTGCCATAAAAAGAGCGAACAGATCACAGAAGAAATTGGAAGACATTTTTTTCCTTAAATGCTGTTTGTAGATTAGTATTTTAAACCATGTTATGAGGAATCCACCTCCAAAAAATGTTTCCAGTGTGGTTAAAGCAACCATTTTATTGCCTTTTGTACCTGGATTGAGACTACTATGGAAGTAATTGGTAGAACTTAGATTGCTAATCTGACAATGTATACGCCATGCTATAGAGAACCATGAAGATGACCTTAGGAAAAAACTGTTAAGAAATCACTCAACAATAAAATGTGCAGAAGCATGCCTTGAGCCCTAGAAAAAGGGAAGGTATTAGGAAGCAACTCAAATGGAGTCCTCCCTAATTCTTTGAGATATGAGAGAATCAGAAGGGAAATCACAAACAGGGCTGAAAGACTGTTACTATAGCCTCAATAAAATATCTTAATAAAACACAATTCTAGTCTTCTTGTGAAGTCTATTTCTAGATCTCAACAATCTTGAAGGGATAACGTGTGCTAAATGTTTAGGACTGGAGTGTCAAACTCAATTACTTTGAGGGCCGCATCAGAGTTGTGTTTGAGCTTGGGGGGCAGGATGGACATGGTCAGGGTCGGCATGGCCAGGTCAATGTCACTAATCAAGGCTCCATTTTAGGCCACAACAGCCTCCTGCCAGCGAAAACGGACCTTGGGAGGGCAGTGTGTGAGGCCCTCCTGAGCTCCGTTTTCGCTGGTAGAGGCACCACTGGCTGGTTCTTCACTGTTTCCAGGACAGGCCCACAGGGCAGATCTAAGCATCCCATGGGCTGGATCCAGCCTGTGGGCCTCGAGTTTGACACCCCTGGTTTAGGACAAAGAGATAGAAACACTGTAACTTAGAAGAATTTGTAATGGCTTCTTCTTGCCATGCAAGAGTCTCAGATGAGGAAACTCATACTTAATGGAAGATCTGGGCTTCTAGCCATCCTTCCACTCTTTGAGTACACTTATCATACGTCAAAGAGAAAAGGACTAGCCTAGACTTTTCCCTTGGTTTATATACATGTGTTTGTCCAAAATTCCTCTTCTAATAACTAGTTATTTCTATCTAAAGTATCTAGCAGACTGTAAAGAAGGAAAATTATGGCTCTGCCAACTTAGCCACTAAAAATCTGTTTATGAAGTACTATTACATTATTTGACTTACTTGAATCACAAGCCAAATTATAGCTGCAGCAGTGGTTAAGCAAACAGAAACAAAACATGATGGGATTAGAAAATGTCTTCATGGGCCTAGGGGTCCTATTTGAATGTACAGCTCTGACAGAACGATGTTTTACCATTTGATAAAATAGTATTTTGTTCTTCCGAATGTATACAAGTTTGAGATAAGATTTTAAGAAATATAAATGAAAGAAATAAAAAGAATACTTTCTAAACTACAGGAAAAAACAGAGATAAGAAAAAATACAATTGTAATCAATGATAAAATCAATAGTTCAGCTTTTGAAAATTTAATTATCATATAAAATATATTTTACAAGCACAATCTGTTGGGTAAGAACACTCTTCCACTTTCATCCAGGACAAGAAACCAGATTTGTATGAATGTCTTACATTATGAAAAAAGGCCAAATTCAGTTAATAAGTCAAGATATTAAGTCAGTACTGATTCACAGGAAGAAATATTTTTTCAATGAAATATATATTTTCTAACTCTCCATGTTTTGATAGATATATAAGCCTTTGCAAGTACATTTTAAATTTACTATCCTGTTTAAACCAATTCTGAATTTGGCTGTGGCAAATGGAGATGCACATATTTGTATGTATATCATTTCCTGTAACCAGTCAGAAAACTTTCAATGTATATTTGACTTTCGTACTTAAAGTTTAGCCTGAAAAACAACTCCAACTTCTATTTGTCATCAGATTACAGAAAGTATCCATCTCTGCTTTGTTGTATTTTATTCCTTGTTGGGGAATTTTAGGCCAAAATTGTTTTTTGTTTGCTTACCTACTACTACTCGTTCATCTGACCTGGGCAATTAATTTCTATTTACATTCTAAATCGACTATAATAAAGTGTATAAAATAAATGGATACAAAAATCTCATGCGAAGGTTTCCAAACTATATACATTCTTTATTCCTTACCATCAAAGTTCTTGTACTGGGCTGTGAAGATTATTTGTACTGATCGTGTTGCCTCCTTCAACATGCCTTCAAATTCACTCCTGCTCTTGTTGGCAAAGTTCTCCTCCATCTCACTAGTACAGCAAGTATAACCTTGTGGGCAAATTCTCAAATGTTCTCCTGTTGGATGGGAAGAAGAGAAAAAAGGATAAGTAGGCAAATCATGTGAAATAAAAATGGGTAATCAGAGGGCTTTGTGACACTTTAAAGGTTAAATCAATTTTATTATTATTTAAACTGTCATGGATGACATCTGTTTCATTAGATGACTGGAGTAAGTTCCTGTGGGAGAGTTTTAATAAATAAATGCAATTGAATGGAAGTGGGTGGAGGGGGAAGGAGACAGTGACAATAAGCAGGATTGCTTTGAGAGATGGAAAAGACAGAAACAAGTTGCTTAATTTTAATAAACAAAATCTTATCCATCAAAATAAGTAAAATCCTCTGGCTCTCCAGGCCAGAAATTCTTTTACTGAATAAGATTTATAATCCTGATGTTTATATACACAGTTGTTTATGGAATTTGGGAGAACAGAGAATAGGAAGAGTAAACAGGGAAAGTAAGAGATGAAATACAGTGCTGCTTTGGAAATGACAACATGTGAAACAATTGTTAATGTTTGATGTGGATAATTTATATGGTGGTTACCATTCAAAGAGCATCTACTCTTGAGTGCATGTACATGGAAGAGATTATATGCAATAGAAAATAAGAAATTAGAAATGAGGAGCAAATACATCTCATACTCCTCCTATACCCTTGCTGACAGAATGCACTTAAATGAAATCAGGCCTTGAAAATGGTATCTTTTCCAGCTCTGCCCTAAGATAACTTCATTTCAAAGAAGTCAATACAGATGATGTGATTTTAGAGCCATTGCACAATCCTGCCAATGCTTTTAGAGGAAAACTGTCACAGCATAAACTGAAAGGTATGTTTTGTTTTGGCTTGTGTGGTTCCTAAGCAGCATTTCAAATGGGATTGAGGCCATCAGAATCCACACACGTTCCTCCTAGCCTCTTCCTTTCAGCACCAGGAGCCTGAGGGCTTGCATTCTTGGAGACATGATAAACCTGCTTTGGCCTGTAATTCACTATGTAAACTGTACAACTGGAAAATATTGCCAGTGATATTTCAGATAGGTTAGATAAGCGTTTCTCAAACTAAGGAACTTTGACCAGTGAATTTCAGCTCCCAGAATTCCCCAGCCAATCATGTTGACACCAGTGGTGGGATTCAAATTGTTTTACCACCAATCCAGTGGGCATGGCTTGGTGGGCATGGCTTAGTGGGCATGCTTTGCCTAACACCGAAACGCAGCTTTCTCCATACCAGCTGAGACCTTCAGCGCCAATCAGCTGAGAAGATAAAGAAAAGCACAGGGGCAGGTGGGAGGGCCGATCCTGCACTTTTCTCTTTGTTTTTCCTCTGGGCTGATTGTGGGAGGATTTTTTTCCTCCTCTCAGCTGATCGTTGGCTTTTTTTACTACCAGTTTGGCTGAACCAGTCCAAACCAGTAGAATGCTCTGCCTCACAAGAAACATTGGGTAGATATTATTTTAATGACTGATAATGATAATAAAATGGGGAATAAGTTTAGACTGAGAAATAAATGAAGTAAAAATGCTAATTAAAATACAGTTTGCCCATTTTAAATATACTATCAAAAATGCAACAGTGTTCCTTAAGGTAATAGGTGAAGATAATTCCCAAAAAATGTAAGAGTGGAATATACAGGCATTTCCAAACATAATTGCAAAACTGATCTTGAAAAAGAGACAAGAACCTTGAAGTCTCACTGTCAACAGATGGAAGTGGCAGAGGTGTGTGTTTCCAATTCAGATGTCTTTTGCCTCATCTGACCCTTATTTTTGGAAGAAAGAAAAACAGAGGAATGTTTTGTTTTTAAGTATTAACTAGCTGGTTGCAGGATTTCACTTACAACTAACTTTATTTTCAACTAAAGTAATTTTATAGTTTCCAAACATAGGGTTATTCCAGGGTATACCAAACCGAGCATCTCATGTATTGACTTTGTGGGCATGCCTTCCAAATATTTGTTCAATTATTTTAGACACTGCTATTCAATTATTTTCATGGGAATTCTAAATCTAAAATGCAGCAACCAAAAATAAAGATGGTAAGTAAAACAACCGGGGCTATTAAAAAGATAAACATATGCATCAGTTATTAAACACTGGAAAAATGAAAGGGTGTCTAAAATATAACAACGGCTAGATGGACTTAAATAAGTTTGTTTCATCTGTAAATTGCCCAGTTGAGAAACCTATCCCTTCACTTTGGCACCGTATCATCTTTGAAGATCTCCGATTTTGCAGCTGGATCATATTGCACAAAAATATAAGAATCTTATAGCTTCCCCTACCCACTTATTTCAACTAAATGCTCCCCTCAAATCTTACATCATTCATACCAAAAACATATATTTTAGGGTGGTGTCAGACCCCTCCCAACCCAGATAAGGAAAAAATGATATAATAAACAGCAATAGCAGTTAGACTTATATATTTAAGACTTATATACTGCTCCATAGTGCTTTATAGCACTCTCTGAGCAGTTTAAAAAAATCAGCAAATTGCCCCCAACAATCTGAGTCCTCATTTTACCGACTTTAGAAGGATGGAAGGCTAAATCAACCTTGAGCCCTGTCAGGATTGAGCTCCAGACTGTGGGCAGAGTTAGCCTGCAATACTGCATTCTAGTCACCACTGGTCTATTCTATTGCCCTATAGAATGTGTGCCCACTGCTTGGGCATATGGAGCATGTGTGCACTGCTCACGAACTTGGATATGCATCTATACACATGCATACTTGCCTGCCATTTACGCAGTTTGGTTGCAAACACCACTAGTGGGCCGCATCCCAGAGATTGGGGGGGCTGGTTTAAGGCACCAAACTAGATAGCAGAAGACTCTGAGTTCTATTCCCATCTTAGCCACAAAAACCAGTTGGGTGACCTTGACCCCATCAGTCTCTTTCAGCCCAACTCACCTCACAAGTTTATTGTGGTGGGGGAAATATGTGTAGAAAGGTGTGTTGGAGATGTTTGCTGCCTTAAGTTATTCATAAAAATAATAAAAGGTGGGATACAAATTAAACAAACAAATAAATAGAAATAGCTAACGTCCAATCAAAGCTAGTCACAGTTATTGGCTAAGTAGCTAGGCAGCAGATTTATCTTTAAAACAGCCTACATAATAGGACAATTCATTTATAATATTAAATATTTCTTCCAAATCATTTAGGAGAGTACAAATATGGCATTGGGCATTAAAGCATTGTAATCTGAAAATAAGCCAAAATGTCACATGCAATGTCTTTGCAATCACTTTGCAATGTTCACTGCACTGTTGGTTTTGATAATTTGACTTTATTTTTTTTTATTTCTGACTTAGATGTAGTGGTACTCTAATGTGGAAAAACTGGATAACAGTTGGTGATGCTGCTGCTGGTAGTGTGTGCTTTTTCAGCACACAATCTACCAGACTGGTAGCAGCTTTTGCCCTGGGATCACAGCCAGGATCTCACAATGATTAACAGTCAATGATCCGAGGGGCAGGGCAACTATTTCCATCTCCAAGGCCACAGCTGACTAAGCAAAAAGACTATGCTGATTGGAATGAAAATTTCTGAGAGCAATATAATGAAAGGATTAACAAGAAAGAATCACAGGTATAGGAGGGGAAATAGTTCTCCTAATCACAGATTTCCTCTGCATGTATAACATTTTGCTCATTCGGCTTGCATTTAGGGCAGGAAGTCAGACAGAAAGCAGATGAAAAATTCACTGGCAAGTGGGCCATATTTTCCTCTCCCAAATAAGACAATTTGACATAAGGAATGCCAGAGGGGTTTATTTCAGAAATAGCTATAAACAAACCTCACTTATTTTTGCAAAACTCTAAGCCCTTGTTATAATGACATGAATTACTGATGCTGATTGTCAGAGCTGCATTTTATTCACAAATTATTACTGAGCCAACTAATACTCAACAAGCATACACTAGCAAAAAAAAAATAGTTGATACTAATTTTGCCACTGAATTGCTCCATTTAGAGCAGAGCTGTCAAATTCTCGGCCTGTGCTGGATGCTTCATGTGCTGGCCACACCCACGCCTAGTTTAGCGGAGAGAGAAAAAGTCCCGATAAATCACATGACGCCGCCATGACATGAGTTTGATACCCCTGATTTAGAGGTAGTAATGTTAACTAGGGTTTCCTTTGGCAGAGAGAAATTACCTAAGAGAAATTAGAGCAGCATGAGTATGTTTAAGTTTAGAATGGTTGCATCTACAAATAAACACAATAAAGGTGGGTCTTGCAGTAGCGACTGGGAATCAGAATTCTATGGGATTAAGAAAAAAGGAGAAGCCAGAAACCAGAGAAGCCATGTGTTCTGAGAAACTAGCTTCTGATTTCATGGGATATAAACTAAAAAGGTGCTTGATTGTCCCCTGTGGGTATTGCTTCTGACTGAGCAAATAGAGGCTGCTTCAGGAAATAAGAGGCAGCCTATCTCTAGCATCAAACTCACCGAGCATGCTAAAAGGAATCCAAAAGCAACAAAAGATTAAAAAAATAACCACCTCTTAAACTTAATACGGAGGAAATGATTTGCTGTCTATAACATAAACCATAAAAAGACAGCTTTGATCAATAAATGAGTTACATTAGCTTTGTACAATTGGACAAAATCCAGCTACCAAAGCCATGCTTGCTCTTAAAATCTGTGTATTAGAAACTGGGGTTTGAAAAGGAATAAAGCCTAATATAATAGATCAAAGCCGCACATCAAATGTTTTGTTTTGCCCACTAAGTCCACCTGGAGTTATCCAACTCATTTCTAACTTGTGCAGGGCTCACAGATCATCCTCTTGGGTGCACTTAACTCCCATTATATCTCTTGAAAATGTTGACAAAAAGAAGACAAGTATGTTCAGTGTTGGCTTAATCTTTAGTTGAACAGTCATCAAGGTATGGATAATGTACACCAGGGATTGTCTGATATACATGGGAAGAAAAGTATTTTACAACATGCTGTATCCAGCATGTGTACACACATACATAAATTAAATATCCATTGTTTTCCATTGTCACAACACATGTAAAAAAAAAAATTAAGCCCATATAAATATTGCTAAATATTAGCAAATACCCACTTTGAAAATGCAGGTACAAAAATGGTTCTGAATATATAAATATAGATAAACTAAGGAATCTTTTCTTTAGCAGATCAAAGCCATTTGGCAAACTGGATTGTGCAAATCAAATATTTTCAAGCTTGGCTAGGTATGCTCGGCATCTAAAGTATATTCTCGCTGCTGGCCATGACCTTACTACTACCAGAAGCAAATTCTTATCTGTGATATCACACTGATTTGCAGAGGCATTGTGAATACCTCCAAAAGGGTTGTGTAAATGAAGCAAAAAAAAAAGAGAGGAATCCCTGCTGTGTGAAATTCAGGCAATAATTTCCAAACAGATAGTCATGCAAATGCAGCAAATTCTTTTACCACATCTTAAAGAAGTTATGATTATATAAGCTTTTTTATGCTATTAAAAATTGACTACTTCATTTGACGTGCAGATACAGCTGTTCTTTTTAAAACTGTGGGAGCAGCAACACCAAGCATATAATAAGTTCTTAATATAGTTGTCATCTTCTGAATCAATAATCATGTTGTCATAGGTTAGACGTTCCTAGGCACCTTTCAAAGCCACAGACCTCCAAAGAACTTCTGTGCCTCTTTATACATTTTTCCTGCTGCTGCATCCTTAGTCACTATTTGTTTGCTTTCTTTCTTTAGGAAACCAAATGGTAACAGCACTGAAGACTGAGCAGAAATCTTCATTTCTCTTGGATTCTGCACAGATTTGATCCAGAGGGAAAGGACAAGGGAACAGTTAACAAGGAATGAATCCATTTCAATAAAAGGACACAGGTCCTCTGTTTCACTCACAGTTATGTAGGTTTGTGTGCACACACACATACAAAGACAATTTGGGTAGTTGTCAGAGCAAGCATGTTGAACTTTTCAGAGGACAAGTCTGTCTCAATGTTCACAGAGGAATATATTGTTCATGGTAACCTGCTTCACCAAGTTGTCTTTTGAAACATCTTACCGACCTAATATCAATATACCTTGTCATAAGACATTTCTTAAACAAGAAATGGGTAGCATAGCAATTTAGCAACTATTGCTAAGCTGACCCAATTTTTAGCCAAGTAAGACTCATCTTCTGAGTGTAGCCCATTTGTTTGAGGAAACTTATTAGGTCTGTCACAATAGTACCATTATTTGGATTTTGTGCAACTTTTCTCATCCTTGACTTAAAGTGCAGAGACCCTGAATGTATTTTCTTGGAATTAAATCATGAAGCTATTTTGTATAAGCACAGATTAACCTCCAATGCTCGTCAAGTAAGAAGCACAAATGATCTTCATAATTTACAATGGTTGTGTTTCATTATAAGATTGCAGATGACAAAACCATTAGCAAGGTCATCTAGTCTATAATGTTGGGTGAAGTTTTGATGCCTATAGTCATATTCTTCCTCTCATGAGCACTTCTCTTTTGTTAGTAAACATCTCCACAATATTTGCTACTCTTTCCTCTTGCTCAGACATTGTGGATCTCACAGGGAAAGCTTATTTGCAAGGGTTTTTTGCGCAACTTAGTTAGTGATGGAGGGAATCACTTATTTGCACTATGTGGCATCCACTGGCTTGTCTAGTCTTCAGGGCTCTTTCACATCTTGGTGAAAAGGCTTCTCAATTGCAAAAACTATTAAAATCTGATTACCATTTTGTTTATTTATAAACAAAACAAGCAGAAATCATGCATACAAAACTTTATACACACACACACACACACACAAACACACAAACACCCTCCCCCAAGATCTTGTCTCTACTTCTTTATTATAAACAAGTTTTATTGATTTTCAAAACACACAATCATCATTATCCATTACATGTTTAAACCTTTTTCCATTATAAATTTAACAAGTCAGATAAGTTATAATTCTGTTTTAAACCATTTCCATATAAACATACCAAAAACCTCTTATCCAATTTCCCTTTATTTCTCTTTACTCTTATTCAATTTTATTATTATTATTTCATCTACTTCTTTCTGACTTAGTTACCATTATTCTCATTCTATATTTCTACAAGGTTTTATTAATTTCCCCCAAAAACAACAACATAATCACACAACACACAAAACATAAAAAATCTTTTTGGAAAGTAACTTGGACCCAGGTATCTCTCTTTTCATGGACTTCAATTATATTCAGCTCATCTTATATATCATTACTTATTTTATTTACCATTCTAAGTCTTCTATATTAACTTCTCCACATATTTCACTCTTCTTAATTCTATCTTAATTAATGAATCACAGATACGTGAAACAGTGGATAATGAAGATCAACCATCCCTGAAATGAAGGTTGCATATCTTGGAACTCATTCAGTACAATCAGTGGGAATTACCTGGAAACATGATAGTATGTATCTAGTACAAAATATTTTGGTAGCAGAATAATAAAAATAGAAAAACTTCTATGTTGTGTTATTATTCATTTCTTGAAAGTTTTATAACCTATTCCACATAGCTGTATATCCATCAGAATGTATAGAAATGTTCTCTTACAGAACTCATAAATACAAACAATTATCAAATGATTAAAATATACAACTATTAAATTGGCATAGGACAAAATCTCTATAGTCTTCCATTAAATTAGGGAATCATGCATAATATTTCAAATACAGAAATGTATCTCTTGCTGAAAAAATTATTTTAGGAAGCAACCATTTCAAAACTTAATGAAAGTCAGTCTAGCCTCAAAATACTGGAATATTTAGCTGGTCTGCATGGAAAGGAATTGATACATGACTTGAAAATTTTGCCAGCCTTCCTTGGTCATTTTGTAAAATTAGTGCTGGTATTCTATGGGATCCTATATATAGCTTCGACACAGAGCTTGCACAATCATTTTGTGGTTAATTATGGTAATCTGTGCTAGTTCTGACAGAGAAATACTTATTGAAATATGTGTGCCAAAATTCAAATGAATAATGAGAAGCAGACCACAAAATAAAACACCATCAAACAAGGGAAAAAAATGCACAAGTGGTAGCATGATCAAATTTTGGTAAAATCATGTGGGGAGTAATTATAGTGTCTCCATTCATAATTCCATGTAGTTATAGTTACTCAAGGTTTTCATTTAAGTATATTGTTTTTAAGAAAATGTTATAGTTCAGTTACAAAATTAAAATTAGCCTTCCATGTAACTTAGCAAGATCATTCTGATGCAAGTTAACATTGTTTTAATTTTATTGGTGATGCACCCATTTTTTAAAATGCATTTCTTAATTAAATATAGTTAATTACCTGGAAATCTGACATGCTGCAAAGAAAATAACCTTTAACATTTTATTTCTAAGAGTGCTTCTGTTCTCCAAACAGATCAAGAATATAAAAGAACAGAAATAAAACTGATAGATTATTTTATTCCACCAATTACTGGAAAATATGGCTAGAAAGCTGGCAAAGAGCAACTTTACCAGTTTGTCTTCCAGAAAATAGGCATTTTATTATTGTATCACAGAGTAATAATTATTGGAACTAAGCAGCCAAATAAAGTATATGTTAGTTTTCAAAACTGGCAGAGATGATCACCTCAAAGTGTTGCCATTCCCACAGTGTATGGAGTATTAGGTAAGCATCTCAGAAATTGAATAAACAAGCAAACAAGGAACAAACGAAATAAGTATCTGAAGATGCATGCCACTTTCCTGAAGATTAAATTTTTAGGGTTTTAAAGGCTTTAATTTTTAATATATTAAAATGGATTTTTGTGTTATTGTTTGATTGTGTTTGAGTTTTGGGTTTTTAGCTTCTTGAGCTGCCTAGAGTCACATATGCAAAATAGGTAGCTATACAAAGTCAATCAATCAATCAATGCTTTGTATTAAGCCAAACAGTGATGTGACTTCTTCCCAAGCAATGTTTTTGAGGGAAGCCCTTTAGAAATGGCATTCATAAAGAATGTTTGCAACCAAGAGAAGTATAAATATAAGCAGTACTGGGCTATGGAAAAATTAAATGATATAACAAAAGAAGGGAAAGAGAGAGAAATAAAAGATTAAGACAATGAAATAAGAAAAGTTTATAGCATTTATTTTTCAATAAAAGAGGACAATAAAGGGACATGGGCATAGACCTGTAAATTAATGTATTTATGTGGTAGAAGTAGATATAGAGGTTTTCAGAACTTTGTGAAATATTTCAGATAAGAAATTCAGAATGGATAAAAAATTCAGAATGCATATCAGAAAGCATTTCTTTTTCACAATTTACTATTATAACATTTAGTAATGGCTACCATATAGGATAACTTTTAAATTTTTTGATATATTATAACTCTAATCATAATATCTATAAATTATCGAAGGATAATGCAAAGAATAACTTTCTGCAAGCACACAAGTTTGTTTATTTATTTATTTATTTTGTCAAATAATTATTAGATAACAGGTATAAGTATAAACATGGTTATAAATACATGAAATGGATATGAATAAGAAAAAAGAAAGAAACAATAGGACAGGGACGATAGGCACGTTTGTGTGCTTATGCACGCCCCCTACAGACCTCTTAGGAAAGGGGTGAGGTCAATAGTAGACAGTCTAAGGTTAAAGATTTTGGGGTTGGGGGAAGAAAGTTGGACATTGACCATGGAATGATTATAGACATTTATTTGATTATTATGGGAATAGGCAGCGGCAGGCACATAGGTGTTCCAAGGATGTTTTTACAATTTTGGAGATTTCCATTCACAAATCGAACAAAGCTTTTTATGTTGCTTAATTATCATTAAGACTGAAAAGCCAGAATGTGTAGCAATTTTTCATGCCACATATTAAAAACTCCCAAGGTGAAAATTGAATTTAGATTTTATTTATATTATTTCTATCCTGGGGTTCAGATGAAAAAAATCCAAACTAATTTCTAAATTGGTAGAATTTTTCCACAAAAGTATGAAAGACAAGGTATAAAATGAAAAAAAAGTGGGGGGAGGGTGAATTAAGAGATAAGTACTTGAAGGCAGGACAATAAGCAATGGATGGAAACTAATAAAGGACAGAGGGAACCCAGAACTCAGGAGAAATTTCCTGATAGAATAACTAATCAGTGGAACAACTTTCTCCCAGAATTTGTGAATGCTCCAACACTGGAAGTTTTTAAGAAGACATTGGATAACCATTTGTCTGAAATAGTATAGGGTTTCTTGAGCAGTGGGACAGCAGGTTTCCTGAGCAGGCGGTTGGATTAGAAGATCTCCAAGGTCTTTTCCAACTCTGTTATTCTGTTATAGATAAGAGGAAAAAAGTCCAGTGTGAGCACGAATTCTGAAAAGATGGCCCACTGGAATCAGTTAAGAGAGAAACGGTTCCCATTAATTGGTTTTTGGGCAGGAATGATGGAACAAGTTGTATTCCTTTTGGAATGGTTGTTAGCAGAATTTAGTCATTCCGATATTCTGCCCTACATTTCAGCTAATAAGCATGAAACATCAAGAAATTATCATAGGAACCAGGTCCATTTTGCAGCTTTCAGTTGCTTCAGGTTCTTTCCTTTTTATGATAAGAGAAAATGTAATTTCCTGGTGTGCTATGTAACCCAGGTGGCCTGAAAATCTATTTTCTGTCATAAGTATTTCTTATATATAGCTTTATATAGGCCAGAAAGTTTATTTTTTCTATCTTCTTTTCAGTCTATTCTAAAAAGCTGACTTACCTCTACTTCATCCTGCCAAGCCATAATGAGTACATGAAGGATCCAGATGTCTGTTATTTGTAGAACTGCCCACAGCTGAAGCAGCTTTGGAAAGTTAGGTTTTAAAGGCATGAATGTTCTGTCTGCTAAAATATCTACAAGTTGGGATGCAATAATATGAATTTGTTGTGACTTTTCCTTGACTGAACATCACAAATAGTAATAATTTTATCACAGCATAAATCAGTTTGAAAATTAGTATGAAAAGTGTTTTAATAACTTTGCTTAAATACCTTGTGTATACATAGAAATAAACAAATAGCAAGCCCAGTAGCTTCAAAAGAAAGAAGTAACAGGATACATAAACAGCAAAACAAAAAGTTGCTAAAATCTGAGAATGCTGTAAAAATAAAGCAAGAGTTGTAATAATTTATTATTATTTACAGTGTAAATGTAAAAGGGGGGGGTTGGTTGCCCTTAGAAGTAGCAGTTGTGTGGTCCCTTTGGGGAGGGAAAAAACCCTACTATGATCTCAAAAGTATTGAATAATTAAATACTGTTTTAGGGGGAAAGAATTTTAAAAGCGAGCTTCAGTTCCAGACACACTTAGAACTGATTTTCTAAATTCATAATTCCCTGTGAACAGATCTGCTGTTGGGGCCAATGCAAATTGAATGTCCAAATAATAGGTTTCTATTGAAACAAAAGCAGGAGTATATATATCCCTGTTAGAAGCTTTTGATACTGTTAAGCAATCAATCTTGGTACTTACGTACCAGGGCTGGGGCTTGGAGCAGAGGTAGGATTCTACCGGTTCACACCGGTTTTGTAGAACTGGTTGTTCCATTCCCGGTAGTTCAGAGAACCGGTAAAACAGGCCGCTGGCTGGCCCTGCCCCTCTCCACCTGCTCCTCCATTCCCTGCCCAGTCAGTCATTATTGCTCTTGCGTGACATCGCGTGCATGTGCAACAATTGCTGAAGGCATTCTTCCCCTGCCCACCCAGTCACTCTTTATAGCGCATGTGCGCTTGCTTCCCACATTTCCCCACCCGCCGCCATCACTTCCAGCAGCAGCAGCAGCAGCAGCAGCAGCAGCAGCAGCAGCAGCAGCAGCAGCAGCCAGCCAGAAAGCCATAGCTGCCTGCCTTCCACATCTGATCTTCCTAGATGAGTGAGGCTCTGCAAGCCCCAGTCACCTACATGCCACTGCTGCCACCAGCTCCAGTTGAGTACTGATTCCTGGGCCAGCCTAGGCCGCCACCACCGTGCCACCGCCACCGCCCTCACCTTTGCCGCCACTGTCACAAGCCCCAGTTGAGTCCCGACTCCTGGGTTGGCATAGGCCGCACTGCCATGCTACCACCGCCCTCAACGTTCGCGTCCTAGCAAGCTTCTCCCCACCCCCTTGCCTGGCTTGCTTACCCACCAGTGTCACGGCTCCATGTGGCACCTGTGACTTAGCAAGGTTCCCCTCCACTTGCCTGGCTTGCTGGTGGCTGAGATAAAGGCGAGCCAGGGCTGACCCATCACCACTTGAGTCCCACCTGGATTCTCCATAGCTGCTGGGCCTTGCCTGCTAGGGGCAGAGGTGGGGGATAGGTGACCAGGGAGCACAATGCTATGCCCCCGTATCACCCATTGCCTGTCACCCCTTCCCTCTGCCGCTCGCTGGCCTGCGCACTTTGGCTGAATGCGAACCGCTGCTGTGAGAATGATGAGAGTCAAACCTCATGAGAGTGGATCTTCCAGGCCTCATTTCTCTCATCCTTCCTAGTACCCATCTCTTCCCATTTATGACTATAACTGTGTTGCTTGTATCTTTACAATTTATATTGTTTTATTTGTTTCCTAGTATAATTAGATTATCAGTAACTTATTATTAGCTTATTAGTAACCTATGACTATCACTAAGTGTTGTATCTTATGATTCTTGATGAATGTATTTTTTCCTTTATGTATACTGAGGACATGTGCACCAAAGACAAATTCCTTGTGTGTCCAATCACACTTGGCCACTAAAGAATTCTATCTATCTATTCTATTTTTGCATTGCTTCTGAATCAGGAGACACAGTGCATATTCCAGATCAGTGCTGCTGGAATAGGCTCCATAAACTAAGTTTGCATCCTGGAATAAAGGAGATATTGTGAATAGGTGTTTTTAGGCACATAACATAAGTGGAAAAAGTTTCTCAGAACCTGAGAAAGAGGATAGTCATTTGCAGAAGCTTAGAAGCCCAGAACATCTATACCTTCGTTATCAGCAAATATAAGCCACTTCTCAATGAGCCATCAAGAAGAGGTTCAAGAACAACTTCTCATATTGAACACAGGGATAAAATGGGTACTGAAAAAACATATCCCTTTACCAAGATTTTTTTTATCTCTTTCAATAAATTTGGTTAAAGACGATTCTGAGAATCTTCCATTTTGGTTGTATGCAGCTATGAAGAACTAGACAATAAGCAGTTTCTATTCTGAATGAGATTGTACTCTCTTTGAAAAAGCAGCTGCATAGCTTGCTCACAGAAATATGAATGTTGCAGTGATGAAAAGTGAATCTTTTATTACACCAGTTGCAGACTTTCCCGGACTCTTAATAGTTTGATAACATAGTTTTTTAAAATGTTAATAAACTTTAAATCAGTGGCTCCCAACTTTTTGGGCACCAGGGACTGGTTCCATGGAGAACTTGAGGGGGTCTGCAGACTTGAGGGGGTGTGGTTTTGCTGGCTGCCTGCATCCCATGGATGGGGCTTCATTTGTTTGCATGGACCAGTTGCTGGTGTGCCATGGACTGGGGGTTGGGGACCCCTGCTTTACATGGAGCTGTTTTATGTATGTATGCAAAGGACAAAATGCTAGGATTGTTTTATATGCAAGCAAATAATTCTAATTTTGCATAAACTGTACTGGTTAACAATTTTCTACCAGGCTAGGGTATAGAGCAATGCCTTAAAAGATGCAGCACCTGGATATTAGATAAAATTCTTATTTCATGTGGAACCATGACCCTCATTAGAGATTCACTTAGCAGCCCTATATCCAGAAGATGCTCATTTGACACAACGAGGAAGAGGCCCTTTTTTGGCCATAGCACTTGAGAACCCTGTGTATTAAATTAAGTTAAATTAACTTAAACACTAACATTGACCTTTCTGCTACTGGTATTTAGGTCCATTCAAATTCTCATTCATCACAGCACTTGTGTACTACATGTGTTGATGCTGCAAAACTATGATGCATATTTTACTCCTGTACTTAAATGGCATTAAAATGATGTTTAATTTTGAATACAACCTGTAGATGTCCTACAGTACAACCCTAGTGCACAAATATTTTGAAATAATCAGTGGGAAAAATAATAAAATTATGAAATGATTTAAGGTGGGACAACTTTTCCATAAAATCAGCACTGAGATAGAGACTGCTAAATCTTAGTATGAGCTCAGTCTGTTCTATCTCATTATGAATACACACACACACACACACACACACACACACACACAAATCTGGGCATGATGCTCAAGTCCTTCCTACAACCCACACTTTCCCAACTGACATTGTACATTTAGTTTCACAACAAATTGCTATCCTGTTTAATTACTACTAAAAAGCAGTTAAAATTCACATTTCACCTTCAGCATTACTTTTCACCTTGCAAATCACTCACTCTCTGCCTTCAAGAGGTTCTATATCTGTCTTGATAAGATATTTATAAATAACAAAAACTGCACTTTGATCAGCTGTTGCCACGGGCAGAAAGAGATGTTGAAATTACACTCTTCTAAAGTTGTATTTAATGAAATGAGCAAACAAGAATTTATCTGATCTTCTTTCAGAGATGCCTTTTAAATCTCTGATGCTTCTCAACATGGTGAGAATTATTTGCTTTAATTTCCATTTAAGCTTCACCTAAGGAATTCTTTCCCACTGGTTTCAAAAGGCAATAGGTAAGATTCCTTAGTGTTTTTCAAAGATTCTACAACTTGGTTATACAATAAAGCTAATTAATTAAAAGTACAATCCTAAGACTTATCTTCTATAACTTTAGTTTCTTCCATATCCTTTATTTATATTTGGACACTGTTTTTAATGGAACAAAAACACATTAAAAATTATACTAATAAACATGCAGTAAGAAGTTAGAAAGAGTTGGCTCAAGTGAACATTCTGACTCTGATTAGTCTTTTAAAAGCCGTGAATGTAAAACCAAGACCAACTTGTAAAATAACAAGGGCTATGATTTAAGTCATTCAGTAATCATCCTAGAGAAGTGGTAAGTTGCATTAGTGCCTGTGGTTAGTCTGCCTTGCTCCTATACAATCAGGCCATACTGTACCGCACATTCTTAGCATTTCAAGGCTTACCAGCTGCAATTAAAATCTCTTCTGAATTTCTGTTCCTGCCCTAACTAAATATAGCTACAAAAACCTTATGTGACAATTTTTATTTATTTTTTGCTCCCCACCCCCAACATGACGCACATACCTTGCTTTGTAGCCATTACAAGGATGATTATAGTGATTATGATTACATAATAATAAGGTCAAACACTGAAATAATTTTTGCATAAATATAGTAGTAGAGTTTGGCCTAGATCAGGGGTGTCAAGCTCAAGGCCCACGGGCTGGATCTGGCCCATTGGCTACTTAGATCTGGCCCATGGGGCTGGCCTGGAAACAGCAAAGGACTGGCCTGTGGTACCTCTGTTAGTAAAAATGGAGCTCAGGGGGCTGCACGCGCCCCTCCACACCCTGTTTTTGGCCACAATGACCTTCTGCAGCCTTCTGCCAGCAAAAACAGAGGGCTGCAGGAGGCCGTCCAGGCCAAAAATGGGGTGGATGGCCCCCTCCGGACTCTATTTTGTCGGCAGAGGGCTATCAAAAGAAACTAAAAACAAAACAAAAGGAGAAATGTTTCCTCTTTTGCATTTGAGCATGCAAAAAGGGACAAGAAAGGAGAAAGGGAAAGAGGAAAGACAAAGAAAAAGAAGGAATGATGGGAAGAGAGCAAGGAAGGAAAAATAAGGAAAGAAGGGAAGGAAGAAGAAAGAAGAAGGAAGAGGGAAGGAAAAAGAAGAGAAGAGAAGAGAAGAGAAGAGAAGAGAAGAGAAGAGAAGAGAAGAGAAGAGAGGAGAGGAGAGGAGAAGAGAAGAGAAGAGAAGAGAAGAGAAGAGAAGAGAAGAGAAGGAAGGAAGATTGTAATGAGAGTGCGGGAAGGTCTCAGGGAAGCCTGCCTTAGCACTTGGCCACCACAGGTACCCTCAACATGAGTCCCATGTCATGCCCCTGGCCATGCCCCTCCCCCCAGCCCTCCAAGGTCAAACACAACCCTGATTCACAACCCAATGAAATCGAGTTTGACACCCTTGGCCTAGATAAATCTGCTACAGTAGCAATAGACTGAGGGGATGGAGAAAAAAAGTAATGGAATTGAAATGATGAATGGCCAAAAACTATCAGGATGAAGCCTACAGATACCTGGGCATTTTATAGTTGGATAGGATCAAGCATGGACAAGCTAAAAATGAAATTAGTAAATACATCCAAAGAGTGAAGAAATTATTAAAGACAAAGAGGAACAGTGGAAACACCAGCCAAGCCATCAATACCTGAGCCATACCTGTGATACAATACTCTGCTGGAATTATGAACTGTACACAAGCTGAACTGGACAGTTCGGACTGAAAAACAAGAAAATTGATGACTATTCACTATGCATTACTATACTTCCCCATAGTGATAATGATAGATTATATCTGCTCAGCAGTAATGGAAGCAGAGGTTTACTTCAGGTCAAAGGAATTGTCAAAGAAGAAAAGTGTGCACTGGCTGATTATGTAAAAGACAGGCGAGAACAAGCATTGATTCAAGTTAAAAGCTTGGACTAACTAAATGTACAGGAAGCAAAGAGTAAATATCAAAATAATGCTATAAAAACATAAACAGAATGCTGGCAAAGAAAAGCATTACATAATCAATTGCTATAAACAATTGGAGAAAAAGTAGATAAAAATAAGCCTGGCAATGGCTTACAACTAGAACATTAAAAAAAGGAAGTGAAAGTTTGACTTTGGCTGCTCAGGAGCAAGATATTTGAACTGATGCAATCAAGACCAGAATTGAAAAATCATCAAGTGATTCAAAGTGCCAATTGTGCCAATCAGAAGAAACAGTAGATCATGTGCTCGCAAAATGCAATTATAAATGACACATAACACAGTCAGCAAAATGATTCACTGGAACATCTATAAAATTATCATGTACCAATAATGAAAAATAGGTGGGAACATAGAGTCAAGAAAGTAAAAAGTCAGCATATTAAAATATTGTGGAATTTCCAAATACAAACAAGGGCAGGTTAAGAGTGTAAAACAAAGTTAATGTTCCAAACATATTAGAAAAGAAGAACAATTGAAAGAAACCAAACATCTGGAACAGCAAAAAACATGTAAGGTTGAAGCATTGAAGATTGTTCCAACTCCTCCCCTGAAAAAAGCAGCTAGCACAAGTATCAAAACATGCCAATTGTAATAGTAAATATAAGTACCAGATCACTGCAAGAAATAAACCAATTAATGAGCACCATGGCTGCAGTTATAGCTGACTGAAAAGTCAACAAACAAGAAAAAAGAAAGTCAAACAGTGCAACACCAAAATGGCAGGTCAGGCTGAAATATAAGATCTGTATGCTGCAATCAGATGCAAGCAAGCTAGATAAGAAAGAAAAAGAAGCTGAAGAATATGTAGACCAAATAATACCTGATCAAGAAATAGAAACAAAGATCTAGGAAACACTGGAAATAAAAACATAGCAAATAAGAGCTATAGCCAAGAAAATCAGCAGATATGAAGCTTGGATGCTGAATCTCCAATTTCAGGTTGAATCAGAAATCTACTAATCTATCAATGGAGAGAGACTGCAGTGAATCAGTCCACACCTGACACAGAAGAAATTATGAGCTTAACTATGGAACAATCCAAAGAAATATGACAAAAATGCAGCTTGGATAAAGGGAGTGGATCAAATAAAAAAGAAGAAGCTGAAATGGAAAAAATTATAATAATAGTAGGAATGGTGGGGAAAAGGGCAAGAATTGGTTAGTCCAAATGAAGATGGACAACGTGGTTTTTAGTTGAAACATCTTATTGGTCTATAGCCACTTGTTGCCAATGTTGTTTAACAACATACTGCAAGGAGATGCAATTGAAGATTGGTTAACATTGGTTAACAAACCTATCTGATAATGAAAAATTCAACAAACAAGGCAGCACCAGGCAAATAAAGGCCAATTACTGCTTACTAATAACTAAATAGAAAGGAAACTGCCGAAGCAACCAAGGAATAAAGGATCATCTCCTATTTGACAATATGATTTTGGAAAGCTGCAATAGAAGGAAAACCAATGTAAACAAAGTTGAATTGGTTGTAAGAAAAAAATTCCCTGCTACATGACTGAATAATCAGATGCCTAGAAGTAACAGGAGTTAGTAGAAACTTCAGAAGTTTGTGCAGAGATCAATGGTACAATGGAAGACATAGTTGCTGGTCAAAGATAACAGATGGGGAGAGTTCAATATCAAGAGAGTAATCTTTTCAGGAGACTCACTACCACCATTACTGTTTTTCATTGCATTATTCCTTGTCAACAATACTGAACAAGTCAGGCCATGGCTAATATCAAAAACATGTGCCAGGTTATCCCACCTGCTTTCCATGGACAATGTGAAACAAATAGAAAGACAACATCTGAAATAGAACTGCTGCTCAACGCTATCCGTACATAGTATACAGTCAAAGTATTACATGGCCAGTACATTAAAAAAACACAGCAAAGCAGATAACAACAAAACCTGAGAATGGCTAAAAGCAGGAAAGTTGAGGGAAGGACAGAGGGACAAGAGTTGCACAAGACCAAGTCTTAAGAACAAATGCATACAAAGCAAGAAGATGGTAATAGGCCACAGATGTTGCTTAAGCAAAGAAATTGAAAAAACAGTCAACAACCAGTTAGCTGCTACAAGAACATCACACATGACAAAATACCAACAATGATATATTGGAATATCTGGAAGAAATACCATTGAACAAGAAGTAGTGTGGCTACAAAATAGGCAAAGTAATTGGAAATGAGGAAGCTAGAGTGCTCTGGAACTTTAGAATTCAAACAGACAAACATCTGCTACAGAACACCCAAGATTTAACAATTGTCAATAAGAAAAACAAAAAAATGTGGATAGTGAATGTTGCCCTACCTGGAGATAGCAGAATACAAAAAGAAGAACTGGAAAAAAATCACAAACACAAAGGTTGCAAATAGAACATATTTGGTCAAAGAAAGCAAAGACCAGACCAAAGAAAGCAAGGATGGTAATAGGCATCTTGGGTGCCATTCACAAAGAACTAGAATACCATCTGAACACTATCACATTGACAAAATCACTCTCAGTTAATTGCAAAAGGCAGCTTTACTTGGAACTGCTTACATCCTATAACCATGCCTTTTACTTGGGAAAGTTATCAGTTCCACTGTCCAACAAAATAATAATGAAAAGCAGTCCAGTCATCTGTATGGAACACACAAAGCATGTGTTTCATCAAGGAATTGATACAGTGAGACTGCCAAGAATTTCTCTGAAGACAGAATTACATGAAATGGTTCAACAAACAGAAATCTGTCTCAAGTGTCTTTTATACTCCATCACACTGGTTGTTCTTAATTGGTATAGAATTCACATGGAATATTTATTTTAATCCCCAGAAAATTCACCATCCTTTCCAGCAATATTCACATGGAGGAAATAAGAACACAAACGTTCTGCATGAACACAGAAATTGGTATCCTACTGTGAAAGAACTAAAATATTCTTCCTCTTCCTTCTACATGCATCAACTGGAAACTTGCAAAATATATGCAGTTTTAAATAATGACAATAAAAATTAAGTCCTGTATTCCAATAGTGCTATGAACACCATTGCTACTCTTAGCCGAACCTCTTCCAGTTTCTCTGAATCTTTTTTTAAAATGTAGTGCTTGCTACTGCACAAAATACTTGAAGGGAGTCTGAACAATATAGAATAAAGTGGGACTGCTAACTTGTCCTTATGTGGAAATTATAATTCTATTGACTCAAATTCCGCCAAATCATCCAAGTCATTCCACAATATTGAAAAGTGGAAGGCTAAGGACTAGGATATGAACACTAAAAAGAAAAAAACCAGAAAATGGGAGGGAAGGGGATTCCCCCCCCTGAAAAATTAGAAAATTAGGAAAATAAAGAGATTACAAAACTCCAATGAAATAAATTACTTTGGATTAATCCATACAACAGGACAAGTGAGATTGCTAGGTTTATCCACCCCCACCCCCCAAATCTTCTCTATAAATTTGTGATACATAGGAAGACTTTTATCTAGCAATTCAGTGCTCTACATTTCCAGTACACAAAAGACAAGCTGTACAATAAAACTATCAGAAGCAAGAGCAAAATCCAGTTTTCGGTTTAGAAAATGGGACACTACCATTTTCACCAAAGAATTCGGCATCTCTTGTTTGTGGGTTTATCAGTTCCTAATTTCATAATCCAAAATTTGATGGATTTGCTCTTAATTAATTTTTAAAGCACTAGAAAGAGCACAAAATAATTAGTGTCCCAAGAAAATGTGCAAATTATTATAAAGTACATCCAAAGTAAACGTAATCAGTGTCTGATAAAATTATACTTTTTTAATGGAAAAAAAAGAAAAATAATACTTCAGCGTCTCCAGAAATGTTACATCTCTACTAAAAATGAACCTTGGGATACACCACTTGGTTTTCTCACGAGTATTCATTAAGCATGACTGTCAAACTAATCAAGTATCCATTTCATTGTCATGGCCTACAAGTCATACTTAATGAGCTTGCTGATCAGAATATCATAAAGTCAATTGGTTTGCTGAGATCAAGATATATTATGTCTGCAGCATCCCTATAGTCCATTATGTAAAAAAGTTGTTTGAGGAAAAAAATCAGTTAAAATAAGTCTGGAAGGACTGGCTCTTGGCAATTCCACACTGACTTCTAGTACTTGTTTTTAAAAACTTACAGGCCAATCTCTTTATATTCTCACATCTTCTCAAATATTAATGTTACAGTCTATAGCTGCCTAAAAAAAAGTGTTTTTTTTTAAAATGACAGAGGCAACTATTTATTCCCTCCAGTCATTTGGCACTCTCAGGGTCAGGGACAATCTATTTGAAAAAGTTGTTCTACAGAAAGCTTCCTGCTAGGAGTTCTTCAGGAAAGAAGTATTCCTCTGTTAACATTTGCACATTAGAAGAAATCAGCATACAGAAGTTTATTGAAGAACATTCTAAAGTTACTTTCTTTTAATTCAGAAACAAAGGGCAGGATCATAGCTGGGGGGAAGTGACAGGCATTAGATAAGTTTTGAGCCTGGGAAGGTTCAAGCAGTCATCAGACCAAAAAACCTTTCCCTGATTAGCATCATGCATTATTCCCTTTAATAGCAAATTCAAACTTCTTAACAGCAAAAAAACATAATGGTATCTCTTGAAATTAAGGTATCAGTTTCTTTCTGTTCATATATTTCTCATGCATGCATGGAAAGTGTATTATGGTCTTGGATCAATTCCTAGCACCTCCAGCTAGAATGATGGGACAGCACATAATTAATTTCTATATTATCTATCTTGTTAGACAACACAGAAAACTACCACCAACGAAACTAGAACATGCAGGTTATCCTAAAGTTTGATTTATTGTTTAGAGAAGGCCACAATTGAAAATATATATTCCCTGTTACAGAAGCTCAGTGTGTCCAAGAATGGCTGGTAAAGACTAGAGTGGCACAACTAAAATTCTGGGACTTGAGAATAGTAGGGAAGAAATGATGCTTTCTAAATGAATTCCAAACCAGGCATAACCTGTAGCTTTTCTCAGATGTTTATCCCTTGAAAGACAATAAAGCTAGCCTCATATCTCTATGCTTTGGTGAGGGACAGGGGTGGGATTCTACTGGTTTGGACTCGTTTGGGCGAACCAGTAGTTCCGGTGATCATTTGGCCCCGCCTACCTGCCCCTGCCCTTCTCCTGTGCTTTATTTCCTTATTTTGGGGCACAGCTGATTCATGTGGCAGAGCGGTTTGCCACGCATCAGGTACTCACCGCGGCTGCAGCAGGTGAGTATTATAGCTAAAAAAATTGTCTTTTCTAAATGCTGGGCATGCATGCAAAGTGCACACTCACCGAACCAGTTGTTACACCAGTTGAATCGCACCACTGGTGAGGGAACACTCTTCAGTGAAATTAACTGTCACAGATATATATCGTGTTATTCTGTATTAGGCAAGAAAACCCAGCTATATATACAGTAGGAGACTGGTGTTACAAGAGTTTTCACATATAGGTGGAAAGGGATGAGATCCCAGGGCCATACAATTTCACTACTCCTTAGCCTGAAAAGGCTTTTCTTGTGAAAGTTCTTTAAAAATGTAAGTGCAAATATAGTTTCAGACTGTTGAGAAGCATCATTCTAATTTCACCTGCTTTCTCACCTCTTTAGCTTTATTTAGGCTTCTCTCTATATTCAATAGTATCTCATTTAATTATAAAGCCAAGATTGAGATTTTATCCTTTATTCTAGTTTAATTTTGCTGCAAGACAGGAGCTAAAATTAATAATCACATGATGCATGTAGGGAAAGAAAGATTTCTCAAATGAAAAAAGTGGATTACATGTTCTGACAGAATTTCCATACCATTATTACAATTCCTTAAGCTTGTTAATAAGTACTGTATGAGTAAAATACTTATTTTTATTAACTTGTTAACGTGTTTTTCTAATACCTTGGCCAGTTAATTCCTGTGTATGTATATTGTTGTCCTTTTGTTTCACATATTATTTGAAAGTTAAATTTTCTGATAAAAAATGCCCTTTTTACAAGATGATGTTAGAAAAGTGAAAAACATCAGGAAACTTTGAATTGTACATCTTAATGTGCAACTTACTGTAATTGACTTTTCTATTTAATATATACCAACACATAGAGAAATAATATTTATGTATGAATAAATAGAGCTTATTAGTGGTATTATAAATAATAATGAAAAAGTTAGAGTGTGTTAATTTACATCATGGGTGTCAAACTCGGCATGTCACGTTGCCATCACATGATATTTCATGACATTTTTCCCATTCGAGGCACTGGGGTGGGTGTGGCTTGTATGTGACGCATCCAGCCTGCCATCTTGACACCCCTGATCTACATGATCAAGTATCAACACACAAAGGCTAAGTATGCAGAATAAATTTTGAAAATGAGAATATGCATGAAATACCGTATATACTCGAGTATAAGTCGACCCGAATATAAGCCGAGGCACCTAATTTTACACAAAAAAACTGGGAAAACTTATTGACTCAGTATAAGCCGAGGGTGGGAAATGCAGCAGCTACTGGTAAATTTCAAAAATAAAAATAATTAATTTGGGAAACGATCTCACTATCATGAAAGGTTTAATTGATTCACTAACCCAAAAGAAGAAGATGATGATGACAGCGGGAGGCAGGAGTCACTCTCTTCCCCTCCTCGGAGGCCCCTGAGTCAGGAGTCACTACCGCCGGCGCGGCCCCAGTCCCGCCGCCTCGGGAAGGGAAAGGCAAAACGCTTTTTGCCTTTCCCTTCCCGGCTGGCTGTTGGAGTCGCTGCCGCGGAGGCCGCGACTCCACACCATTTTTTTTCAGAGGGAATCTGACTCGAGTATAAGCCGAGGGGATTTTTTCAGCACAAAAAATGGGCTGAAAAACTAGGCTTATACTGAGTATATACAGTAGTTACGATCATTATTTTTAATCTAAAGTAAAAACAGATTTTTCTCCAAGGAGCTGGTATATTATTGTAAATTTAGGCTATCATAGAAACACCTGCGATGTTTGTTTTGACCCTAAAGGCCAATTTACATTTTGATAAGGGAATTTGATTCTGCAATAAGTATTTTCTGTAGAAAACAACAATATAGAAAGCAAATAAGAGATACTCATATAAGCATGAAATGGCCATGCATCTGGTTCTAGAGACTGTTTCTTAAGACTTATAAACTCACATCTCTACTTTGGAATTTCAGTTAGGATTAGGGTATGTAGGCTGAAATATATGCCCTGAATACAGGTAGTCCTCAATTCACAAGTATTTAATTGAATAGCAACTATTCAAAGTTACAGTGGAACTGAAAAAAGTGATTTACAACTGGTCCTTGCATTTATAACCATTGCAACATCTGTACAATCATGTGATTGTGATTTAAGCCCTTGGCATCCGGCATTTATTTATTTATGATGGCTGCAGTGTCCCAGGATCACATGATCACCATTTATGATCTTCCCAGCTGGTTTCCAAAATATAAAGACAACGGGGAAGCCGGATTCACTTTTTTAAAAATGTTGTAAAATTGGACACAATTACTGGATGACTTCCTTAATGACTGAATCATTTAGCAATGGAAGTTCCGGTCAAAGACTACTTGTATGAATTGGCCCTGAGACACATTAGAGCTAAAACAATAAAGTCCTTTGAAAAAATCAAATTCAAATTTGACCTCTATGTTAAAAAGGAAGGCCTTGACATTGTCAAGGAACAATCTGATTATTCATTAGGGCATAACTAGAGCCCCGGTGGCACAGTATTAAAATGTAGCATTGCAGACCACAGACCAATTCTGCCCACAGTCTAGAGTTCTATCTTGACAGGGCTTGAAGTTGACTCAGCCTTCCAGCCTTTTGATGTCTGTAAAATGAGAACCAAATTGTTGGGGGCAATATGCTGACATTGTAAATCATCCAAGAATGCTGTAAAGCACTATGGGGAGGTATATAAATCTATCTGCTATTGCTATTGCTATAATTAATTAAGTGTTTAACCAAAGAAACACATACTTTTGTAGTTGATTGGGAACTTTTAATCATTTTTAATCATCCTTGCTAAAGTTTCGAGTACAGGCTTCATTTAAAGAACATGAACATTACACACAGAGTAGGATATGGAATTCTTCTGCCTAACATGGTTCAATGTTTTGCTCTCAAAAAGTTTAGTTTAGTTGGACCTTAACTCCTAGGATTTCATGTCATTTTCTTAGTAGTGATTCAAAAGAGATTCACCCTTATCTTTTGAACTGTTTAAATCCAATTTTAATCCACAGCCTGGATTTCCTGGTGGCTCCCAATGAAGTACAGCATGACAAATTCCTCTTAGCTTTTTGTTCCTTAAGAAACCTTATCATTGCATTTAATTCTCTGCCATTAAAATGTAATTCACTTTTTAAAAAATATTTGAGGCTAACCATTAGATAAACTTAATCTTAACCACATAGATTCTACAATTTGGGTGACACTGTATGAATAACAGAATTTCTACTGCGATGAGAAATAACAAAATATCATCTGCATTTTGAGGAAGTTGGGAAAACCAGTCTTTTCTCTGTCTATCTGACATTATCTCCTTTTGTGAAATTGATATTTTAAATTCTCTTCTACTACAAGCTTTTCAATTATGTCTGGAATAGAATCAAAACATTAAACATTAACATTATGTTTGCGGTACCTATTATATATGTGTACATCTTTATGAACAAACATTATATCGATTAATGCCGTATATATTTATATATATGGTATTAGCAATAGCAGTTAGACTTACATATGCTTCACAGTACTTTATAGCCCTCTCTATGCAGTTTACAGAGTCAACATATTGCTCTCAACAATCTGGGTCCTCATTTTACTTACCTCGGAAGGATGGAAGGCTGAGTCAACCTTGAGCTGCTCAGAATTGAACTCCTGGAATGAGCAGTGAGTTAGCCCTTTAGTGCTGCATTCTAACCACTGTGCTGTAACGGCTCCATATTAATATATACATACATGCATACATGCATATATATATATAACCTCAGAAAACAAATATATATATATATATATATATATATATATATATATATATATATATATATATATATATATATATATATATATATATATATATATATATATATATATGTATGGTGTTCGGCTTGGTTGGGTATTTTCCCACGTCATTGTAGTTGTTCTTTTAAAGTTGTAGCAACGTTTCAGCAGAATCTCATCTGCCATCATCAGGCTTCTGTATTGTGTCCGTCTGTGAGTCAGACTTTTACAGTAGTTTCAGATTTGAATTTGGGCAGCCTATTGCTGTGCCAGAATGGTTTTTCTTCATCCTGATTGGTTGGGAGTCTTGGTCTGTGTTTATTGGTCTCGGAGTTTGCTGTGTTCTGCTTGATTGGTGTCTCTAATATCTTCTGTCTGTTTTTGGCTCTTTTTGTATCTTGATTGGCTGGCAGCATTGTGTTGCTTTAATGGAGGCCTTTAGTGCAGCTTGGCTTCGGGTAAATGGACGGCTATCATTAGTTAGGAAGCTGGGTTTCATCTGGGTGCCTGGTTGGGATGTGTTTGAGCTGGAGGTATCAGGGGGATCTGTTTGTGCCCAGGTGTTTGCCTGGCTTGTGGTGTGGAGATTTTTGTTTGTGAGTGCAGGCTTCCAAATGATTGACAGCCTGGTGGAATCATCTCTTCTATTCATGCTTTCTGGTCTTTTTTCAATCTCTATGGCTTCTCTGATGATTCTGTGATTCCTAACACACCTAAACAGCGCACACCCCAAAATCAAGTTCACCATGGAAACAGAAACAAACAAACAACTACCATTCCTAGATGTACTAATCTACAAAAAAACAGATGGCACACTAGGACACACCATATACCAGAAGAAAACCCACACCAACCGCTACCTCAACGCCCAATCCCACCACCACCCAGCACAGATAAACTCCGTGGCTAAAACACTAATTACCAGAACCAAACGCCTGGCAGACAAGACACACATTAAGACTGAACTATGCACCCTGACTAAAGTACTGACAGCCAACGGCTTCCACAAAAGCAAAATCACCAGCTTGATCCACAAAAACACACTGAAACATAATAGAGACCCAGAAGATGAACAGACCTATGGAACAGCTGTCCTGCCCTACATAAGAGGTACTACAGACAAAATTAGTAAGGTACTACACAGACATCACATCAGGACTGCCTTCAAAACAGACAGAAAAATAGCAGCCATCCTTAGCAACCCCAAAGATAAAATTGACCTGGAAAACCAAGGCATATACGAAGTCCCCTGTGCATCATGCCCGGCCACATACATTGGACAGACCAATAGAAGAATAAGCACCCGCCTGGATGAACACAAAAATGCAGTCAAAAAGCTGGAACACACTTCCTCACTAGTCCAACACATGGAAGCCACAGGTCATAGCATCAACTTCAATGGCACCAAAACCCTGGCCACTATAGAAAACCCTAATCACAGAATCATCAGAGAAGCCATAGAGATTGAAAAAGACCAGAAAGCATGAATAGAAGAGATGATTCCACCAGGCTGTCAATCATTTGGAAGCCTGCACTCACAAACAAAAAAATCTCCACACCACAAGCCAGGCAAACACCTGGGCACAAACAGATCCCCCTGATACCTCCAGCTCAAACACATCCCAACCAGGCACCCAGATGAAACCCAGCTTCCTAACTAATGATAGCCGTCCATTTACCCGAAGCCAAGCTGCACTAAAGGCCTCCATTAAAGCAACACAATGCTGCCAGCCAATCAAGATACAAAAAGAGCCAAAAAACAGACAGAAGATATTAGAGACACCAATCAAGCAGAACACAGCAAACTCCGAGACCAATAAACACAGACCAAGACTCCCAACCAATCAGGATGAAGAAAAACCATTCTGGCACAGCAATAGGCTGCCCCAAATTCAAATCTGAAACTACTGTAAAGTCTGACTCACAGACGGACACAATACAGAAGCCTGATGATGGCAGATGAGATTCTGCTGAAACGTTGCTACAACTTTAAAAGAACAACTACAATGACGTGGGAAAATACCCGAACCAAGCCGAACACCATACATGTAAGTACCCATGAAAACTTAAGAAAACATATATATATATATATATATATATATATATATATATATATATATATATATATATATATATATATATATATATATATATATATATATATATATATATGCAGGTCTTGGCATGTTCAGGTCTTTTCCCGTGTAAGATTGAGAATATCTTGGGGACGTTTTGACGAGGTCCCACTCGCCATCTTCAGGCTGGTGCTTTCGGCTTTGTGCTTGTGCGAGCAAAGCGTGATCGGAGCTGCCGTCTCTCTATAAATACTGGTGGGGAAGTTGGCTGTGTTGTCATTTCTTGATTGGTTGATGGAGTTGATGTTTGCGGATTGGCTGGCTTTTTCTTAAGAACATGTATGGCTGAGGTATTGGCTGTGTGTCTATCAGCCTCCTGTGTTGTAATGACCTGGGTAATGGGCTGTGTGATGACCTTCTGAGTTCTATTGTTGTGACATCCTGTGTCTTGTGCTATAATCTCCTGGGTCGTTGGCTGTGTTGTAACATCCTGAGGTTTTGTGGTGTAACCTCCTGAGTTCTGTGATATGATATCCTGAGCAGGTGGCTGTGATGTGACGTTCCGGGTTTTGGTTTGGCTCCAAGTTTGAGGCCTGGCTATGTGTTCATGGCATGTGTCAGTTTGCTTGGTTTGGGGGTCAGGGTGTGTGGCAGCTGGTGATGCAGCCGTGGTCTGGTTTCTGGATGGTGGTTGCCTTTCATCTATGGGGTGGGTTTGGGTTTGAGTCTGGTGAGGGACATTGGTGGTGGCTTCATGTGTTGTTTTGGGTCCAGTGTTGGTTTTCATGGCTGGGACTCGTTTGTTGATAAGCATCGGAGAACACAAGAATGCAGTCAGAAAAGAAGAAAATACTTCCTCCCTTTTCCAGCACCTTAAAGCCACAGGACTGAAATTAATTTTGAGGGAACCAAATTAATCTCCAATACTGAACACTTCAACAAGAGAATAATCAGGAAAGCTATCGAAATAGAGAAACACCCCCATAACATGAATAAATGGGACGATACCTCCCACCTACCAGACATTTAGAAACTAGCCCTTATCAACAAACGAGTCCCAGCCACGAAAACCAACACCGGACCCAAAACAACACATGACACCACCACCAATCTCCCTCACCAAACTCAAACCCAAACCCACCCCATAGACGAAAGGCAACCACCATCCAGAAACCAGACTACGGCTGCATCACCAGCTGCCACACACCCCGATCCCCAAACCAAGCAAACTGACACACAGCATGAACACATAGCCAGGTCTCAAACTCAGAGCACCAGCCTGAAGATGGCAAGTGGGACCTCGTCGAAACGTCGCCAAGATACTCTCAATCTTACATGGGAAAAGACCCGAACACGCCAAGACCTGTATACCTGTACCCGTGAAAATCTACGAATATATATATATGTGTGTGTGTGTGTCTGTGTGTATGTATGTATGTATTCATATTCATAAAGATGTAAGCAAAATAGAGTTGAGGATACTTGCAGCTTATTTAGTTGTGGTTGTTTTGAATTATATTTTTTATTATTTTGTTTTTAAAGTGGTTATATCCATAACAGTATTAAAGTTGGTCTCTGCAGAGATGAAAAGGGAGCAGAAAATAATGAACAATGGGTTGTGTAATGGATGGGACATTTCATTTTTCCAAGAGAGGACATATTCTTTTTAAGAGACAATAAACTTTTGATGTAAACAAGTTTACTTACCTAAAACAATTACAGTAAAGCCTAAGTATTATGATTAACGGACATCTTGACAACATTTGCTAGCTTATGTTTAGAAGCATTATGTAGCTAAGGTTCTTGAGCAGTGGAAGTAGTAGTAGTCGTCTCCACTTTGGGATAATCACCTTATGCTTTTGTCCTACCTGAAAATTGTGTAAGTTGTGATCCCAATATATAGTTTCCCAAGTTGAAGAGGCTAATGTGTTTCAGGAATTAATTTTGTGCTACATAATTTCAGCTGGTGTGATGTAAAGATAAGCAAATTTAAAGGACTACATTACTCAGATGTGTTTATGTCAAATAATTTTCCCTTGTGCAAAAATCAAAGTATACAATCACTTTAAGGATGGAACTTAAAAAAAAGTGACAATCACCGAGGCAAATTCTTGCTTCCTACTCTTTCCTCTGCTCATCTCTATACTGATTATAGTCCAAAGCAGCATTTCAATAACACACAAGTATTGCATCACTTCTTATGCATTCTCTCAATTTGTAATTCAGCTACTGTATAACTTCTCAACTCTAAAAATTATACCTATGATTGGGAATACAGGATAAATTGATTTCCTAGGAATTTTCTATTCACAGGGTGAATAGATGCTCTCAGTATAATGTCTCTTTGTCCTCCTTTTCCTACCAGCACGCAGTACAGAAAACAAAATGTCAGAGACAAGAGTTTTAGTATTTGGCTATCTTTGTGTCATGCTAATTTTCTTTGTGGAGAGAATTTTAAAGCAATTTTCACACAGTGAAACATTTGATCATGCCCTTCCCCTAGCCCCGACATAATCTAAATACAGATTCTTGACTTTAGTGACAACTAGGCCCAAGTCACTGCCACACAGTGAGTGTGTCTGCTTATCTACTCCTGCACTAACACCATGTGAGAGATGAAAAGTTATCTGTGCTCTGCAAGTCATGGTTTGTTAGAACAATACATCTGTTTCTGATCTCTTCTTCCTGACAACTGCCATTTGACAGTTGTCGCTGATTTTTTTTATCATGCCATCTTTGATAGGCAGAGCGGAGATGACAGTAAAGAAAGCAGACTTCCTCAGCAACAGCAATCCTTATAGTGCCAGAGGAATTGGAAGTAATATTCAGTCATGTGCTGACAACATAGAAGGGCAATTCTGGAATAGAAGCAATTGACACTATCTATTTATTTGGAATAATTTTCTTCATTTGAACGACGTGAGTGTGAATACTTTAACCATGGTTATATATCACTTCATTTATTGTCCTCCACCTTATTTTCCTCAGTTTTACTCTCAAAACAAACATGTGTAGTTATTTTTAACTTAGAATTCTAAGGCACCCAACTCAAGTGTTATTCTGGGAAGCTTAATAATTAAAAACAAAACCAAGCTACACCAGATAAACAAAAGAAATTTTAAAAAATTATCATAACAGAAGGAACTGAAATGCACCATATGGAGAAATCTCAACATAGCTCAATCCAGGTGGAGCCCACCACCCTTATAACAAGGGTTTGGAGGAAAAGTCAGATCTTGAAGGCCCATTTAAAGAACAGCAGGAATGTTTCAATCTCCAGGAAGATGTTGTTCCAGAGGGTAGGGAAATGCTGTTTTAGACTTTTTTTTTTTCAAAAGAAGGCCAGCTTCATAGGCTTCATTAGATGGGCAGTACTTAAATGGTGGGTGAGATGGAAGCCTGCCCTGTTGAATCTTACAGGGCGAGTAGAAACAATGAGATTCAGTCCCTCAGATAACCAGCCCTGTGCCTGAAGGGCTTTGTAGGTGACTAACATCACTTTGACTAACATCTGAAAGCTCACTGGTAACCACTGCAACTTCTACAGCAGAAGTGTTACACAGGTGTACCAAGACATATCCATAACTATATGTGCTGCACTGTTTTGGGTCAGCTATAGCTTCTAAGATGTCTTTAAGAATAGCTCCATGTGCAGCCCATTGCAATAGTCCACACACAAGGAGACACCAACCTTTTCTATCTTCATTACAGAACTGCTAAGGTTAGGTCTATTCTGACATGGCTCTAACACTGTTTATACAACCTGCTCATATACATGCTAACACCCACAGGCCACATCTGCAGTATATCTATTATAAAATCATTTCAGAATAGTTGCAAACACATTCAGAGCCCGAGTGGCAAGTTAGAAGCTTCATAACCATCAGAAGCAGTAATGTGAGCAAAATGCAGAAATATTAGGAGAAATGATGGAGGAGTATTGCTTCCAAGCTCTATTAGCAGAAGCAATCTTGGTTACTGTGGGGAGGGAGAAGGATGTTAAAGAACTCCAATTGCCTTTCTCCAAAGTCTCCTCATCTCTACATCAGGTCCCAGGTGGAAATAAATACTCTCAACAATGAGCAGAAGGGGAAACTATCCTTCTTTTGTCTAGTGCAACAGACAAAATTGTCATGGACAATGCTAGCAACAAAATTAAAAAGAATATTTAGTTTGCCAACCCCCTTCATAAGGCAGCACTAAGTAAAATCATGGACATCAGGAAAAAAAATTTGGCCAGCCCCAGACCTCCTGGATTAACTGCTTGCACCACATATTCATTTTACCAACTAGGCATCTCTAGTGCACAGATAGCTTCTAATTACAAGGGACAATGGATGAAATGACACCATGAATTCCTGCTTTCAGTAAGTAGCAAACTCTTGGCATTGTTCACTATCCAATGAAAACATTGGACAGTTTCTGATTCATACCACTTGGAAACATTAAAAGCAAAGGAAGGCACTGCTGAAAGCCCAACTTGTGAAACAAAAGAGTCTTTTGTCAACCCTGCACAGCTCACATGGCAAAAGCAAAAGATATACGTGTGTTCTAAATGTCCAGCCAAAAAAAAGGTCAAAACAGTAGCAAATGAAGATGCAGCAATATCAAACACAGCAACAACACAAGAGAGAGACTCACCAGGAACCTCATTATTTTTAAACATATGGACCACAGAATGACAGATGACATATAAATACAAATAAACATACATGTCATTGAAAATGTAGGAACACATCATCAATTAAAGTTGAAAAACTTGGGAATGTATTTTTCCAATGAAAATTGGTAGCTTTGTTTCAACCCTCACAGGTTCTTACTATAGTATCCTCTTAAATGTTGTACTCCTGTAAAATATGTTAAGAACTTAAAAGTTTCTACCCAGTAATAAATTGATGCTTAATAATGGCTGGCCTACTGATTTTTGCACTGGAAATATTTTTTGTCACAAAATGGAAATGTAGGAATTACTTTTATAATTCAGTTAGAGCAGTATCATCCAGTAATAACAGTAAGGCCTGAAAAATGCCTATTGGAAATAGATCTCTTGATTTAATGCCAACCAGAAGAACACAGGAAAGTTTCTTCACTTGAACAAACACTGGTCAGTTATATCACTGTTTCTTTATCAAGAAAAATGTATCTACTGCTACAACTTTATTTTAGTTAGCTACTAACTATCTTTAAAGTACAGAGGAAAAGTAAGCTCAAACATGAACCAACAGCACATCAAGGCCTTAACTTTCCAGAATGATCCTTCTAACCCAATCTCAGACAATTTTTAATCAGCATTAACAAAGCATTGATTCAACCAAGTTTCAGTCACGCACACAAGACAAAGTGAGTAAATGATTCAAAGAGGCAGACTCCATCAAGAGTTAGGCAGATAGAGATGACAGATAGTATGTAAATGGTATTTCTAGTTAATTCCTTGCCTTTTTATTAATACTGATTACCAACCACTTATCTTTTAAGGATGTTTTATTAACATTTGTATCATAGGTAAAATATGGAAAAGATTTGCAGATTTTAATAAAACATATACCCTGAAAGGATAAGTTTAAATGGTACATTACATCCAATCAAGATCAGTCACTGGGACCAGACATTTAGTCTTCCAAGCTTTCGGATTTGTGCTGGAGCTCAGCCTCAAGTGAGAGAGAAGTCTTCCCCACATTGTGGTAAGACAGAAGTTCCCTGAAGATGGCCTCTAGCATGAGTCCAAAAACTTGGAAGACTAAACCTCTGTTCCTGGTGATCGACCCAGATTGGATCTTGCAACATTATCCTGGGACGTGTATATTTGCCCGCATTACTCATTCTCATACTCATACATTAGACATACATTTATTTATACATTAGATGGAACAACAAACAGATTAAACAAATTAGTACTGAGTATTCTGGATACATCAACAAATAAAGGGGAAAAAAAGTCCATATATTATATCTTATGACATTAGTTAGATAATTCTTGGATTCCGGGCTGGAAGTCTAAAAAACACCAGTCAAAGATACGATTCTTTTTGTTTGTTTCTTGTACTCAGTTAGTCCTTAGTAAATAACAACAAATAATAAATATAAAATGTGAATCACCGGATTCTTTTTTGTCTGACTTGACCCTAAACACAGCGTCCTTTGAGATTATAAAAGTGAACATTAGTTTGGCAGTGGCATAATATGCCCCACTGCTTCCAATGCTTAAATCTGTAGCCTAGCAACTTTTACTGAAATAAATGATGTAATGAGAAAAAGAAATTACGTGTATTTTACCAAGCAAGCTAAGCATGCAGGGGAGCTTTGAATATGAGCAGTAGAAAGAAACTAGGGAAATCTGGGTAAACCACAAAGGGCCATACTACTTCAGTTAAGGGATGCGGGAGAATGAGTAATTAGATCTTATTACAATCGTGGTTTTGCATCCAGGTCTCAAGTGTACAATTTCAAGAATAGTCCTTTCAGTTCCCTTAAGTTGTTGCTCAGCAGTTTTGAAAACCAATTGCTTTGGATTTTAGCATGGTCCAGTATATAGTTAGTTTTTCTTTTACAAGTACATACTTATACTGACCCGCTACCTGACAACTTTTCCTCATTTAGTTATACATTTTATAATACAGTATATAATCTATAAATGTGCTTAAGAGCTGTTATGGCACAATGGTTAGAATGCAGAATTGCAGTAATTCTGCTGACTGCCAGGGGTTCAATCTTCACTGCCTCAAGGTTGACTCAGCCTTCCATCCGTCTGAGGTGGGTAAAATGAGGACCCAGATTGTTGGAGGCAATAGGGTGATTCTGTAAACTGCTTACAGAGAGCTGGAAAGCATTGCGAAGTGGTATATAAGTCTAAGTGCAATTGCTATTAAGTCTTATAGTTCACTTGCTCAGATTTTAAATTTTCAGAGTACTTCTCAATTACAAGTTAAATCTTTTGGTTGGCAGTCATCTTAGGCTGGAGATTCTGTTTATAAAAAGAATAACAAGGAAGATTCTCCTTCAGGCTGGTAGCCACATGTACTAATAGGAGGAATGAGGCAGGAGTCCAATAGTCTATTAAAAGCACACAGCTCATTCGTGAAAATGGCAGTGGACACCTGTTGCGGATGTATGTGTTAAGTGTATAAAATGTAGGTTCCATTAGAATAAACAGAATGCAATAGTGATATCTCTTATGCTTCAGTTCATGCAGAAGCTGATGAAAAAAAAGGTTATATTAGCTTTTTACAGCCTCATGCTAACCTGACATAATAAACCTCAAGTGCCCAGCTGTTTTAAGGATAGTGGGAATTTAGGTCCATCCTTGGCATTTAGACAAGTTTGTCTCAATACTGAGAAATCTTTTTTTTTTAAAGAGTATTAAGAAATGTGAGAGTAAAAGGATAATTGTTATTCTTCCAAACCTCTATATTTTTCCAAATCATTTAAATCATATGCTTCTGTACTGAAATATATGAACTATAGGACAGGTGTCATCATGGATATCATTCTGCAGCAAATGACATCATCTCATCACATCTTCATGAAGGTCACTTTCGTTAAGAGATATAACTCATTCCTCAAACTTCAGCTATCTTTGTAAAACACCCATATTAAAAAAAAGAACAATAAGACATAAAGTTTGAATGAAATTCTGAAATGCTCACTCTTTAACAAATACCACAGAATGTACAGTATGTTTTTGAAAATATATGAACATAGATTGGATTTTTGCTCACATCAGATTTAATTCTTATCTATTAATATGAAATCAACATGGGACATGAGATGATCTAGAAACAGAAATGTCAGTTAAACTTATTTCCTTATTGGAAAGACATCAGAAACCAAAGACCATAATTCACCGTTAAATTATGCTATAATGGGGAATGATACTTTAAACATTACACAGTGTAATATACTGTTAGTAACTCTAACAGTAACTCTATAAAAAGTAGTCTCCTCTGACCTGACAATTATTTGAAAGGATGGGCTATGCTGTAATATAAATCCTAATTTTATACCAAATAAATGCAGCTATGAAACATGGAATGAAATTCTGCATTCTCAAGTAAAAGTCTTTAAAAGGAGGTGATGAAACTATACTGCTACACTTTTTTCTTCAGCTAGATCAGTCTGGTGATGGTAATTTAAGATTATAGGTAAAAGCACAATCGTGTTTATATGGTGTGTAGCTGTATATGCTTCATAAATTATTTATATACAAGGCTTATAGGCTGCTCCAAACAGTTTATTCTGAGCAGCCAACTTCCCAAATACATAGCCTGAAATTAAAATAAAATAAGTACAGGTAGTCTTTGGGTTACAATGGCAATTGGGACCAGGATTGCCACTGCTAAGTGATGTGGTTGTAAAGTGCAATGTCACATGGCTATATTGCTTAGGCAATCCCAATTGCTGCCCTTACCCCGATGCATGATTCATTAAATAGGATGTAGTGGAAATCTTAGGTAAGGTGTGCAGGGCAATGCAAATTGGGAAGTAGTGCTGCATGAGCACAGGAAGACTGAGGGGAGGAGGGAACAGGTGGAGGTGAGTTTAGGAATGCTGAGGATATGATGACTCCCCAGACGCTTCCCCAGATACCTCTCCAGATGTCACTTCCAGGCATGTCAGGGGGGGAGTTGGTTAATGGCTCCCAGCAGTCATATGAGAGGGGGATGGCTGAAGCACAGCTGCAGCAAGACAGCCCTGATTCTTCAGGTGGAAAAGCACGCAGATGCAACTGGCCAGTGATGAGGAAGGGGAACTGCCTTCTGCACCTGATCGGAGAACACTTAGGGCAGAGAAAAAGCAGTAGCAGTGAAGGTCAGCCTCATGAAGAAGCAGACTCTTGATGGGCTGCACCAGAAGCTGGCTATTTAGCACAGCAATCAGAGGGAGATGATGCTGAGAACAACGTTTTCATTTCCAAGCTATGTGTTTTCTAGTCATTGTGATTCCTGAATTGCTTTGCACTGACACCTTGACTTGGATTGTGCCTTGTGAACTCTGGACATTTCTTGCCCCATGAAGTTGGTTTAATTTTGCCTGGTGGGTTTTTCTTGTTTGTGAAACTTTCAAGTAGCTTGAGGACTCATTGGCCATTACTCTGTGGACTAGAATTGGTCTGCTTTTGGCAGGACTCAATTGAGACAGTTCTGGGTTTCTGGGGTAGGGAGTTGCTGGGGAATATTAATAAACCCACTAAACCACCACTAGGTGTGTGTGTGTGAGAGAGAGAGAGAGAGGGAGAGAGAGAGAGAGTGGGACAGCACAGTGGGAAGGAAAGTACAACGTCAACTCATAAAGCATTCCTGGCCTCCTTTCAAGTTGCCATGGGGGGGGGGGGGGTGGAACCCTGAAGGACATACAATTTGTCCAAGCACAGAAAGGTTAAGGGAACAAGGTGTGGCACAGTGCACAGGGAGACCAGACGACATTTACCAGCGTGCCTTGTGACATTCCCTGCTCACTTCCCCATTGACTTTGCTTTTGGGAAGTTGACAGGGAAGGTGGCAAATGGAGATTACATGAACAGAGGATGCTGGGAAAGCAAGAACTTTGAAGACCAGTTGTAAATACCACTTATTTTGCACAGTTATGACTTTGAATGGTCACTGAGCAAGTGGTTGGTAAGCCAGTACTACCTATAGATATTTTTTAAAAAACCTACATTTAGAAAGTGCTTTGGCCCTTGTATAGTTGTAGCATCTCTTTGCTATTTGTTGCAGCAGCCTGACTTTGGCACTGTACCATCCTGAAAAAAAATTACATCAATATAGTATAGTATTATTTGAACTAAGAACACTAATAAATATGTATTATGTAATTGGTACTTTGTGAATTAATGCTTCAGAGCATTGCTTGTCACAGACAGAGAAGGGAGCCATATAATCCCCCGAGACCTCCAACTCTGATAGTCAATGATCAGAGGTGAGATCATGCCAGCAGTTCTAGACACAGCTCATAGGAGTGCAAGACATTGTCTAGATTAAATTAAAGCACAGCAGAAAAACTTCAGAGCTGAGAGCAAACTGGCAGGAGTCAGAAAACTCTACTCTAAAAGTAGACCAGGAGAATGTGCTTGCAGGCTCTTTCTGTTCTGGGACAGGGATGAGTTGGTAATGACATTATCCAGTCAAGTCATGGTTAGTATGTGTTGCAGAATGGTCCATAGAAGTCAGAAGTTATATAAAGAACTGATAAGAGAAAGGTTTCTTACATGCATTTTAAAATGGTTTCACATATACTGAAGATCTGGTCAAATAACATACTGCTATAGGTATGAAACTTTTTGTTAAACAAAATATCAAGACGAAGGCTCCCAAAGACAAGCTATAATGTGTCTGTTGCTGAAAAACAGAACAAAAAAATTACTTAATAGCTGCAGGATACAAAGGTCTACTAAGAAGTGAAAAACAAGAAAATCATGGGGAATCAAATGAAAGGAAGCCAAAAACAAAACAAAAAAAAAACCCAGCCAAAATTATTCTCCTTGAAATACTCTGAAAATTACGAACAGTTCAATTATGGTGGACAACACCTAGAATTAAAAATACATAAAATAAGGAGAAAGTCATAAGGAAGGCCTGCTGACTGTTGACATTTTTTGTATTCTCTGACCACAGGCTTAATAAATCGATGGAGAATACACATACCATGCTGTCCAGAATATTTGTCTGCTACATCTCTAATTTTATTCTGTAAATGTAAGCAACAAAACCTACATATAAGCACAAATACAGAAAGAGAAGGCCGAGTGGAAATATCTACAGTTGGAAAATGTTTGGTATCTAATTACAGCTTTCTGGTTGAAGTGGTTCCTTGAACAGGGAAGTTGCTGTCTAGTGCTCCTATTTCTTATGTTCCAGAGCTGTAGGCTGACACATAGGGCTAAATTTTGGTTACAGTTAGAAGACTGCTAAACTAAACTAAAAAAAAGAAAAGAAATCACGCCAAAGTGGGGCAAGGAGGGTAGGAGCATTATATAGTCTTTGGGTTACCCTAATCTACTCTAGAGCATGCAATACTCCTGGGTTTCCATGAAGTTCTATTGCCTTTCTGAAACAAGGATTATTTGTTTTTGTAACAACGTGTAAACTTTGGGCCAGCATTGTAGGCTTCTTCAGAAACACCTTCAAGCACCATGGAATTTCATTTTTAAAATATTTATCTGCAACCGTGTGAAAAAAATAATCTGCTAAGCATAAAAGGTGTAATTTAAAGCTTAATTATGCTTCCCACATCTACATTGCAGCGCCCAACACTTAAATGATGTTCCTTTTTCAACTGTTATTTTATCATAATTCCCTATTGTGTCAGGTTGTTATTATTTCCATTTTTAAAAAAAGGATGTTCGAGGTTTCCCATGTAATTGCTACAGAGATGATAATTAACTGTGGTGAATTTCAGTAGCCAAGGTTAAATTGATTAAGACTGAAAAACAGAAGAACATTAATGAAGGGAATGCTAAGCCAATCTCATGACAAATTCTCCCATCTTCTTTAAATTACAAGAACTTCAAACTTGTATGGCTTGTGCAGGAGCTCTTCTACTCAGGTTTTCTTCCTCTTGCATTTAACCAATTCTGACAGCTTCAAAGAAGCAACGTACATTGTGTCAGGATTATTTAGAAGCTTCACTAATGTGTTTGCATTGCATGTTTCTAAGGTTACAGACCAAAATAGATCCAGGTAATAATGAAACGCTGAGGAATTTCCCCAAGAGAGAAACTTCAAGGCTTAACTGTTGAATGCATCTTATTTCAAGAAAGAAGCCAACTCTTCTTTAATTGTTCATCAATCAATTAACCAGTCTCTCAAACGTCCAATTAAACAGACAACTGGAATTAAACAAAGGGCATCTTTGAAAGGCCAGCCTCTTGACAGCATTCAAGTGACCACTTGATTAAGGTGTGCTTGTTTGGAAAGAGCCATGAGGTTGGAAAGAGCACTCAACCACACAATTAGTATGCCCTTCAGACAGACAGATAAAAGGGGAAGTGGGGGGGGACCTATCCTTTGTAATGCAACTTAACCTTCACATCCACCAGGATTGCTTAAGGAAGAGTGTGAAGTGCAAAATGAATTAGCCTCACTTAACAGAGTGGATGCTGGCACAAACATTGAAATGTCTTTTGCCCAACACTGTCTCACTTGAATAACTAATAAGATGATAATAGCCACAGAGATGTACAGGCAATAATGACTGCTGCAACACTAACATAGGCAGCGATGAAAGTCTCCTCTACTGTGTTTTATATTAACCACCAATCAGTGGCTGACATCCTTATGAAATGGGTGCTTGAATCTTTTTACATGCAGAAGCCAGCAGCCTTTTTAGGAAAGAGGCTGACCTTCATAATAGGAGCAAGGAGTTCATCAGTTCAGCAACTATTGGTCAAGACGTATCAATCAAAATGGAAAGAGGAAAAGCAGGCGAAGGGTCAAGGAAAGAACTATGTCTGCTCCTATGAATGTGCTACTTCACGGGATGAAACACAGATGACGGCTGCTTTGACAAAAAATAAGAGTGATTCTGAAATTATTCTAACAGCTGAAATCTAGCAGCCAGTGGGGAAAAAAGTTTCCTATCCTAGGAGTTTAAAAAAAAGGAGTAAAAAAACTACAAAGAATATAAATCCTTCCATTGCCCACCAGATAGATCTGAAGAAACTTCTTGAATGAGAAACGAAATGTTTTCAAAGAAAAAAGCAGAGCAGCTTTAGAGAAAGAGAAATTGGAACTGTCTGTTATTGTGTTTAGTTTAGATAAGATTTCTTAAGGAACAAACAGCGAATACATCATTTACATCATTTGAGAGATAGAAAATCAAAATTCCACTTTAATTTGAAGTTTCTCTCATTTATTGAACAGATTCTAATCTAACTTTTAAGGCTATGACAACTCACTCAGCTCTATCATTAACAGTCCATTTAATAAATCCTTCAGATTATCTAAAAGGAAAGTTCCAACATGACATCTTCTTACAGTGGTTTGCAATGATGTCAAAAGGTACAGTCGTATCTTTCCATCAAACTTGAATAAGGTATCAGTATAATTCCACAACACAATTATCATGGACTGTTTGCCACATGCTACAGTGAAGGCGATAAGTCAGTTAATGGTTGCAGCATTACAGATGCAAATTAAGGGCTCTGCTCTATTTAAAAACACTGCTGGTCAGATGTCAAAAGGTTCTCACCTAGCCTTTTCCTCAACATATAATTTTTTTGGGTATGTGTGGAAGTGTAAAGATGTATAAACAGATATGAGTGGGTAGGTTAATTCAGCTTTGAGAGCTTTACACTTTTAGCTGGTAGGTTTTTAACATGACAGTTGTATGGCAGGCATGAATTTTAAAGGAAGAGTCTGCAATGAGATTGCTCAACTCAGCTTGGTTGCCTGCATAATTCATTCTGTCAAATAGATTTGCCTCACCACAGGCAGGAATGGGGGATTTGGGAGAGAAGCATAAAAAATAGTTTACTTTCCTTCTCTGATTATGCAATATTCATCCATAAGTATATTCAGTATATGCATCTCCTTATGCTGTACTGACCATAGCAGTTTCCATTTTCTATTACAAATTATTTTTTTAGTAAATTTATATGGCCACCCTTCTCAGATGAAGTGATTCCAGGGGGTGTACAATGATTAAAATAAAACAATAAATTTATAAACAAATTATTTAAAAAGTCATTATTGAAAATAAAATCATTGTGTGCAAGAGACAATAAGTTGAACACTAGAGACATTAAGATAGCCCCAGTGCCCTGGAAACCCTGGACTGGATAACATACCAAGACCTTGAAGGACTTATGGAACATTAAAAGCAATGGAGCTAAACTCCATTTGGGGGGAGACAGGAAACTGTTTCAGAAGGCGGGAGCCACAGCAGAGAAGGCCCACCTCCTGGGGCCCAACATGTGTAAATCTCTAGCAGATGGGACCCAAAGCATGTGCTGCCTGCCAGATCCAGTGGGACAGGCAGACGTTATCCAGGAAACCTGGCCCCTCAAATAACCTGGCCCCATGCCATGGAGTACTTTAAGTGGCTCAAGCTTTGAAGATTGGCATTTACTAATATAGACCATTCTTTTTTATTATAAAGCATAACTCAAATTAATCTACCACATCCAAATTTATTATTTCTTTCAAATTCCCAAAGTCCTGAAATTCATTGCAAATCTGGACATTCATCTGCAAGTATATTCTGATCACTTTATAGGGAAAATGTTTATTTTTAAACATTATCTCCAATCATACAAATAAGTAAGGTTTTTGTGACAGGATGGTTGAGGTGCATATCAACTCTCAATCTAATATCTGAATCTTCAGTGCAGATATTGAATCAGACTTCCTACATTCTCTTCTCGGAACTACTACAGGAATCAGATTTATATTTTAAACTGAAATTTAAGATCAAATTATTTTATTCCTCCTCTCATTATTTTTGAAACCTCCTTCCCAACAACCCCCTCTGAAGGGGGAGAAAAAGTTCTCTCTCTTTTTAAAAATCATTTGGGAGATTTTTTTTAAGACAGCCTTTTTCTGGAAGAAGATTCCACGAATGAAGCTGTTTAGCTGGCTGGTACTACAAACCTTCAATAAATAATTTCAATGTACTGTTTGCTTGAAAACAAAAAAACAAAAGGATTGATGCTTCATAATCAATGTTAATACCACGTAGAACTGTATCCTAGGCAGTACACCCAATTTCAACAATGAATTAGCATTCAAAGGCGTTACAGCATTACAAAGCAACCAACAAAAAGAGAACTGCAGAGAGGTTGAATAAAGGCCTGCTCTAGGACAGCAAATGCAATCCCATTTTCACTCTAAAAAAGTGACATAATGAAAAAGGGTATTTTTAGTGGTGGTAAAGCTACAACCTGCAAATGAAAAACAATTTTTTATTAATATAAATATGTTTTGGCGTGACCCTTGTAAAACTTCTAAAAAACATTACCTAAAGAAAGAAAGATGTATCTTTAAAAAAATACGGAAGCCTCTTTCAACTGCTGTTGCTGTGGCTAAGCAACGGTTGTTACAAGGGGTGTGGGAGGTGGGAACATGTACCATAGAAGGATGATACCTAAAAGTGAGCCTTTGTGCTTGGGGAAGGGGAGTGGGAAATGAAATGTTGAACAAAAGTTCTGCAACAAGATTAACAAAAAAGTGATGTAATCAATGGCAGAAAGCAAACCTTTAACAATGTAAAAGCAAATAACACACAAAAGATGGCTAATTCTCAAGAGCAGAATTAAACAATTGCCAGTCACTGCATAAGCAAGCACAGCAAATCCATTCCGTTGGTTCTGAACATCAAAACTCCCAAGACAGTGTTTTATAGAAGAGACCAATGTTTATGCTCTATCATGGAAGGCTGCAAGGAAAACATTCACCCTGCTAATCCTCCTTTTAAACCACTTCACCTAGCACGTTGATTAGCTTCCCACTGCTGTTCAACTGACTGCACTACAATATGTTGCCTGTCACCGTTTAACATGAGGCACCAATAACAGAACACAAGTGACTTTTCCTGGCACACAACCAAATTCTTTATTTAAAGTGTTATTTCTGGAGCCTTTGCTTTCATATTTGCAATCTGTCTTCCTATCTATGGAAAGCAAGAGCAATAGTCACCTGACCTTTATCTCATAGTTAGAATACTATCAGGGGCAATGCCTTTGGTAACTATATTGAAAAGCTGGTATACTAAAGTTTAAAAAATGTAAGAAATGTACTTTTTCCTGGTTTTGATTGACAAACAAACTAGATGCTAGGATGATCACAACCCTTTCTAGGAAGGGTGCTGTAGGCATAGGGATCGAAGAGGTACGAGGTGGGAAAGTGACTAAATGTATGTCCAGTGCCATGATGTAAATGGAAAATGAAAGGGAGGAGCTTGTGTTGTGACATCATGCTACCTGCTTTTGTCAGTTTCTACAAACCCTTGTCACTGGCTTTGTTGGCAAAAACTGAAATCTGAAACACCCCAAGGCAACCATTTCTGATCTTACATTAATTTTTTTTAAGATGCAGACATCATGATATTTCGTTTACAACTGGTTCTAAAACCACAGAGACGACTTTCTATGATCTTGGAACAATTCAGAGAGGTGGCATTTAGTTAGAAAAGGCTTCTGACAGCAGAAATTGTGAAAAGCCACTTTTATTCCCTCCCCCCCCCCAAGTATTTGGCATGGAAAGTGGTCTATGAATGGCGAAGGGGTTGAATTATTTGCATGCTTTCCTAAAGTAATGAAAAACTGGATTTCAGCTGAATGACAGTCACAGTCTTCTTCCATTAAATATATAGAATCTTATTTTACTAATATGACTGCCTAGAACTCTAAATATAGCTTTCTGTGTTGCAACATTTCACTGTGGGTCACATTTGTCTATTCAGAGAAAGAAAAGTCAGTTGTCACAAGGCATTACTAAAGGTCAGGCTAGATTCATACATCACGTGAAGCCATAGTATGCTATGTTTAGTGTTGCTAAACTGTGGATTGCAACAATGCTATGTAGCTTGCCACACTATAAGAAAGCAACCAGTTATAGTTTGTTAAGCAAACTATGGCTTAATGCATGTGTCAGTGCAACATGTTAACTATGGAATAGCTAAGCATGTGGCCTGGAACCCTAAAATGCATTTATTATGAAGTAGGTGTCATTCTAAGAATATGGTTCAAACCATGATGATGAAAAAATGGGGAAATGTGCATTGGGACATCATGATGCAAGCTATGGCCTTTCAAACGTACAAATATGTAAACTGTGTGGTTTGCATTGCATTGTTTTGTCATTTGCCTCCCTTGCTCTGCCTCTCTATGGATGCCTATGCTTTCTGGCCAACAAATTTAAGACAAATTAAAATGTCTAAGTATTCTGAAGGAAATAACATTTTTTAGCTTCCAGTTGCAAAGTGAATGGCTTCTTTTTTGTTGTCAAGTCTGGAATAAAGAAGACACAAGCAATGTGTCAGTACAGACAGGCAGTCTCACTCATTGATCAGCAAGCAAACTGTTGTTCGTGACTGAAACTTCAGTTGATTCAGTCTCTGGTACATGTGCCCACAGAGAAACACTCTTCCTTGCCTGACAAACCTCAGCCATTTAGCTTTTCAAGCAAAGACAAAACTAAGTGTCAGCAATGCTCTATTTTTTTTTAAGTATGGCTCGTTTTTCTCCCACTTCCATCGTACAATTTGTTTTGTGAGAAGTTGAAGAAAAACACTGCAAGAACTGCCAGCACATCTTCACACCACTGAACACAAGCTGAAGCATTCAGCATAGCTTTTAAAGGTTGGGAGGCACCAGACTTTGCATTCCATAGTCATGGAAATGTTAGATTATAACTATAAGGGATCCTTAGACAGGAATGGGCTGTATTTCCCAGAGGTAAAGGATCATTTATTTTATTTATTTATTTGATTTGTCAATCGCTTACAAGATACAGGTATAAGAATAAACATAGTTTTGAATACATGAGATGGATACTTATAAGAAGAATAAAAAGAAACAATAGGACAGGGACGGTAGGCACAATTGGTGAGCTTATGCACGCCCCCTACAGGCCTCTTAGGAAGTGAGTGAGGTGGACAGTCTAGGGTTAAACTTTTTGGGGTTTGGGGAAGAAAAATCCAAGAGAGTTGCAAATTTTATTTAGAGAACTATAAGCAAAATTAAATGCGAAGGAAGACAGAGGCACAGACTCAAATAGAAAATGGCTGGGCATTTAAAGTATGGCTGCTCATTAGTGGGAAGCAAGACATAGAAAAGGATATTCAGAAATATATAGCACATGTGATAGGAGATAGTGGTGTAGCAGCGTCCCTGCCTGGATTCTCTGTGTGGGCTGGTGATGGACCTCCCCAGGCTTATGGTTCTGGGAGACTTGAATTTGCCATCTCTGGGCCTGGGGTCAGAGGTTTTGCAGGAGTTCATGGCCACCAGCTAAAGATAAAGATAGGCAATGTGATGCTGTAGCTAAAAAGCCAAAACAATATTCGGCTACATTGAAAGAAGTGCTGAGGGACATCGTTCTATTGTACTCGGATTCATTCGACCTCAGTTAAATTACTATGTAGCATTCTAAGCAGAGAATAAAAGTTCAGAAGCCAATCCATATAAAGTATGATTAAAGGAGCAGGACACCTTTAGCTTGCAAAACAGAACACTGAAGGAAGATATGATAATAGTCTATAAATACCTAAAAGGTTGTCACTTGCAGGAAAGACAGATCTTTTCTGTTGAAACAAAGAGCAGGACAAGGAACAAAGGGTTGAAATTTAAAAAAAGGAGACTTAAAAACCTGAATATTAGGAGGAATATTGTCTGCTTAGAACAGTTATGGATTCTCCTCATTGGCTGACTGGACCCCTACCTTAGCCAACCTGCCATACTGCATTGTGTGGGAAGAAACAGCTAGGAGAAGAAAGTCCTTTAGATAATCGAACAAATTGAATTGACTGCTGAATATATAGGTAGTCCTCAGTTAATAATTGTAAATGGAACCAGCAATTCCATTGCTAATTGACAAATCCACAAAATGAAACATCATGTGACTTACATCATGCTAGGCTTACAATATCAGTTCCATTGCAGTCATTAAGTGAATCACCTGTGTGGTCTTTAAATGCAATATCACATGACTGTGACTTTCAATTACTCAGGGCTTGTCAGAAACCAGCAGTGAAGCCTGCAAATGGTGATCATGTGACTGCAGGACCAGTTTAAGGACCAGTCATAAAGCTAATTTTTCAGCAACTGTTCTACGTTTGAACAGTTGCTAAACAGGGCAGTCATTAACTGAGGACTGTACTTTGTATGCTTCCATACATACAAATACACACATTTATCCTACCCATCTCGCTAAACACTTTTGGGATTAGCTATGTTATATAAAATGTAGTAAAGTCATGAGAAGCCAAAGAAATTAAACATATGAAATAAGAAGGAAATGTAAAAGAAACTCATTTCATTATATTTCTCCATACTTATCTGTCCTTGAGAATCACTTTGTCTTGCAACATAACTATATATAACTTCCTACACTGCCTTTGTTTTTCAAATTTTTCACTTGTTTGATTTTCAGGAACTCATTAACTCAATTCCAACCACAAATTTCCAGGCTTCTTACTTCACTCCATCCATTCACTCTCCCTTCATATATTGTTTTGTAATCAAATCTTCATTTATCTATTATTTATGACCAAACTATCTCAATACACTTCTTTTAAAGTGGTCATTTACTTTTATGTTCAGTCCATGTTTATTTGATATCCCTTTATTCTTGATCCTATCTCTTTTTGTTTACCACAAACACTTCTTGAGGATCTATTCCCATTGCATTAACTTGTATTAGTTTTATTTAGTTCTCTCAGCATATTTAACTCTTGCTTTCAGATAATAAAAATGGATAGAAATACACACACGCACAGAGTCATTTTTCATCTTGTGACAAATATGCATTCCGCACAATAGACAACACTCTGCCTATTAATGTTCTACCAACATTTGCATATTCTAAAATTTTCTCCCTCCCTCCTTCCTTCCTTCCATCTCTTCCTCTTAGTTAAACAAAATCATGACAACATTCTTCCAATTGTCACAAGCCAATTAAAAAAGCCACAGAGGATTTTCTCCCCTTGGATGCTAATATTTATAGCATTTGTTTCAATTCTATTCCTCTCGGCACTAAGATTTACAGCATTAGTTTCAAATCTACTCTTCAACACTATTACTGCCTTTCCCATGCACATTTCTAAAATATTTTTCACTATTTGTCTCTTTAGTTTCATTCCAAACCATTTTCTTGTTTTCATTTGTAAGTCTGTCTTGTTCTCCCCCTTTTCATCAAAATTGTTTTCTATTTTCTCTGCTTCTTGTGATCTTAACCTTTTACTTGCTCTCTTTAATTATTTGCTATAATGTTCTGTTCTATCAAACACCATAAGATATCAAGCCTCCTTTTGCAGCAATTGTTTTCTTATATACATAATTCCTCATTGTTCCTTGTCTTTATCATTTCACCAGAGGAAGGGCTCAAGCTATTTTCTAAAGTGCCTGTAGGCCAGACAAGGAATAATGGATGGAAACTGAACAAGGAAATCTGGAAATAAGGAGAAACTTTCTGGCAGTGAGAACAATTAACCAATGGAACAGCTTGCCCTCGGAAGTTGTGGGAGCGCCATCACTTGAGACTTTCAAGAAGAGATTGGACTGCTATTTGTCAGAAATGGTGTAGGGTCTCCCACTTGGGCAGGGGGTTGGACTAGATGACTTACAAGATCCCTTCCAACTCTGATTATCTGTTATCTGTTACCAAGTATTTGTTTTCATACTTCCACATTTCTTCTCTCATTCTTCCAAGCAATTCCATATCTTCTTTCCTTACATCTACTCTACACCCATTTGTCTGGGTTATTAATCCTTCTTTCAATACTTTTTCATGTGAAACCTGTAATTTTGTCTTTCTGCAATGTTCTATTTTCACCCTCCCCCCTGAAAACACTCTTATTTATTTTTAACTTGTCCCTTGATTTGGGACAAGTGATATTGATAAAGAAACAGCATAATAACTTTTAAAAACCATTTGCAACATCTTCAATACAATATTTAGGTGGTCTTCAACTTACGACTGATTACTTAGTGACTGTTCAAAGTTCTGACAGACCTACCTGTGGAGATACTTTCGAAGATTCGAAGTTCCAATAGTTATCCCCCCCACAGTTACATGACCGTACTTCAGTTGCTTGGCAACCAGGCCACATTAATGGCTATTTACAGTTTGTAGTTCATCATGGTCATTGCAATGTGAACATGTTTTACAACAGTTTTATGAAAACTGCCATTTGTTTTCAGTTTTCAATAAAACTGCACCCATGATGAATCATTCGTTTGCTTAATGACCACAGCATTTGTTTAATTGAGGATTTGCTTAATGACTGTCACAAAAAATAGCAGTTGTAAATTGGGTCGGACACGTGATCCACTTATTTTGTGACTATCACAAGCTATGATAATTATGGGTAGGCTCTATTAAGAGTATTAAGTTGAGGACTACCTGTACAGGATGTAATTATTACTATTACTATAATAATTATGGTACTTTATTAGATATAAAATCATGAAATACAAAGACTTGCAAATAGAAGTCGAATAATGATAACTAAGAAAGCAAAGACAGTAGCAATAGTAATAGGCCCCTTGGGTGCAATCCCAAAAGATCTGGAGCATCAACTAAATACCATTGACAAAATTACATCAGTCAATTGCAAAAGGCAGCTTTACCTGAAACAGCTTACATCCTGTGGTGGTATGTTTAAAATCATGAAACAAGAATATCTTCCCTTTCCAGGTCCTTGGGAAGGACTTGATAAGCTGATAAAAATACCAAATCCAGTCTAAATACCTGCCTGCCTATGAAATGGACCATAACAAGTTATTAAACTTGTATGCCAACAACTTTGGATGGCTCATGTTGAGGTAATTCCCCGTTAGGAGAATGAGTGCATACAGGGAGACATATTGAGAATAGTGTTTGAATAATACACACACAGCACACAGATACACTGTACAGTAAATGTAGGTTTTTACTTCCAGAAAGTTTAAGCAAAGTTCAAAACAAGCAGTCCAAAGTCATTCACAGGTTAAATCAGTCAGTTTTCAGTCCAGGGATAATCCAATAACAAAGTCCAGTGTCAAAAACAGTTCAGTATTAGACTTACATCAAATCCATGAATATCAGTCAATTAGGAAAAATGGAGGAACAACAATACTCTCCAACAGAAGGAAAACAGAGATACTCACTGAGACACGCTCTCTTCTGAGACTAAGACTAAGACAACCCAGGTTTCTGGCTCCATCTTATGGCCGTTTGAGAAACCACACCTAATTACAATTTTTTGCATTCCCTTAAAGAGGCAGTATTAAAATGTCTATCCTGGTTTGTATATTTCCAACCCAAATAGCTGTTAGGTGACTCATATTCCTAACAGCTCAAAATAATCAAAGAAGTACAATATATGAAGGAATTGGTTCTTCAGCCCAAGGAGGGCACCTGGGATGGCATAGGATTCATATGCCATCTGTACTAAAAATGAGGTGGGAAAATGGAGTGGGCTTGAGACATACTTATACTATAACTGAAGAAATGGTAAGTAAAAAGTAGTACATTTAGAATGAGAACTCTATGGGACTAAATGGAATATGAATTCAGTCATGTGAAATTTTAGGTAATTACTCTAGCTGCATATGCGCTGAGAAGATCATAAGCAAATTCTACCTGATATTTGCTCTGGGACTGATTGTCCCTCTATGGTAGCAACCACACGATCACAGGGTCAGTCAAGCAGGTACAATATGTGGGTTCTGTGTACCCATTAAACCTCTTGAAGTGGAAGAGATTGAGTCAAGAGCAAACAGCACAGAAGGGGGGGGGGACTGTGTGACCTGACTTGTAATAATCTTCCATACAAAGAGAGCCAAGTCCTAGAAAAGAGAATGGAGGCAAGGAAAGAAAAACAAGAATGAAGGATTTGCATTACATATAGTACCTGCAGAGAGTGGATACTTGCCAGATGTAAAGACTGAAGCAATAGAGCTGAAATCTATATAATATTTGACCTTGAGACTTTTCAATACTACTTATATATTAATTTTAAAAGTTTTGGTTGAAATCAATCAACAAATAACAGCAACAGGATCAATTAAAATTGGGCTGGGCACCTTTCAATGATCACAGTTGCACTTAATATTTTGTAGTGGGAGAGAGAAGGCTGCAAAATAGGATTATAACATGCACGTGGACTGAGTTCAGCTTCAGATTTAAATTTTTTAAATGTGATATACCTATTTTAAGCTACATTTTTCATTCTCTCACCAGATGAGTCATAATGAAATTGGTGAAATATAGTCATGATAAGCAAATTAATAAAAGAGGTGAGGGAGCTGTGTCATCATTTTCAGCACACACTTTGATGGGTTTTAAGAGAGACAGAACTCAATAATAATTTTTAATATCTAGTATGTTGCTATACTGCGGGTCCTGGAGTGGATAATGTGATTTATTCTCATGCATTTCCCCCCTGAATTTATTAAATATTTTAAGATATTTTGAACCTATAAGGAGTTCTTGTGGAGTCAGCAGTATATGCATAATTCTTCTTCTTCTTCTTTTTCTTCAGCGTTTGTCTCGCGCTCTGGTGAGGTCCGCTAGTATATGCATAATATAAACAAATTATTTTAGCTGTCATATCAAAACATTTATTATAAGTTCTGAGACTATTTTAATTAGATGTAACCCATAATGATGGTTGTAGGGTATGTCAAATTTTTCAACTTTCAATTTCCAAACATTAGGAGTACTCAAAACTTGTGACATGCCTTGGGGATTGTAAGGATATTTTGGTTACTTTAATATAATTTAGATGTGTTTGGTAAGTAACTACATAAATATAATAACTTTTTAAGGTTTTGTTTGTTTTATTGGTTCATTAGAAATATGTGTTTGAGTGTGTAGAAAGTAAATAAATATTACAGATTCTCCCATTTGTTTACATGATAATCTCATCAAATGAGCAGCAAAATAATTGCATATACTCAGGCTCTTATGATATCACACCAGGAGCTCAAAAAGCTAGAATGGAAGTGCAATGTAATGTAGCATCAAGCAAAGTTGAGATAGACCCAGTGGAGACATTAAAAGAAAAATAGACATCTCCTTTAGGAAAACCCTGCATTAAAAAGACTAAACATCAATTTAATGGCACTTCCACCCTGTTATTTTTTTCAATCCTTTATTATTTACTAGTAAATTAGATATTATAATATGACAAAACAGATATATGAACTCTTGCTGACCTTTAAAACTGGAACTTGCAAGATGAGAGCTTACTATCTATCTTCTTCCCTGTTAAGAAACTTCAAGCCTAGAGATTTCATATTTATTGTGAAAAGCCTACTCTTGCAAACAATTGGTGTTTATGAACAATTAACAACTTGTCAAGCAATAATTTATTATGAGCACCTATAAACTACTTGTACTGATGGCTGTTTCGGTCTATTTGGAGGAACTGCAGAATCCTAGAAATATAGGTTTTTACATGGAAGTGTACTCTAGATGACCAATCCTCATTGTGTGACTTATCATTTGCATTCAACCTGCAGTATAGGCCATACTTATTCCCTATTCCTGGCTTATGTAGAAGCAGCAGGATATACATACAGTACATTAAACAAAATCTCTTTATCTAACAGTGAACAGATTATTACAGATAATGTTTCTAATCAATATCTGTAACATATTAGAAAAATCAGATAGCTCCAGTAGCAATAGCAGTTAGAGTTATATAGAGCTTCATTCTGCTTTACAGCACTCTCTAAGTGGTTTACAGAATCGGCATATTGCCCACTACAATCTGGGTCTTCATTCTACTGACCTCGGAATGATGAAAGGTCAACCTTGGTGAATATTGAACTCCTGGCAGTGAGCTGAATTCACCTGCAATACTGCATTCTAACCACCACGGCTCACAGTTACTGGTCAGAATTTACTGCTTTGTGTAAATGTGGACTGGGCCTTAGATAGAGTGCTATTTTGATAGGGTTTTTAAAGTTATTTTCATAGAATGCATGACTGTGCTTTATGAGAAATTAAGCTGGGAAATAATATATTCCCAATAAGCAATCACTGTAACACAGGACACATCTGTCAACTCTCTGTTTCCAATACTATGAAATTAAACTCTTGCCTTCAGCCAATTTACTTTAGTACACTGGAATAAATTTTCAAAAGACAGTTTTAAATCTAAAGTGGGTCCTAACTCCCCCCAAATCCATACATTTGTAATGTCCCAACATATACTACTTGGTGGGAAAAGATGGATGGATGGAAAACGGGGACTCTGAAAATATAAGAGTCAGGCAATTAATAGACTTGTACTGGATCCCACTGTGATCTATTTCCTTTTATATACTTTTCAAAATAGCAATGTAATTAATTCATGTTTAAATGGAAAAAATAATTCTATCATCTTTTGAAATATAAACCCAGTAAAATATGTAATCGGCTCATTCATTTACTTATTTACTACCATTCCCTCCTCTATTTATACTTTTATTAATTAGCTGAAAGAAGATTACTATAAAGTATGCCACTTTGTAAAACAACATAATGGTTCAGGACTGACAATTGTGAAAGCGATAAGCTTTCAGTGATAGTAAACAGGCATCAAAACTAGACCTTAGCCCTTTGAGTTCCTATCATCATTGTGGATCCCACTTCTTCTCATGTACTCTCTTGTCAGTTGCCATTGACTCAAATAACAATTCACTGATTCTTCAGCCAAATAGGGAATGGTTGAGAAGTATTATATAATATACTCCTCTTTTGATCTTCCTTCTTTCCTATAAGAAAAAACAGATATTACTGAAAAAAGTTCTGGCATAAGGTCCAAATAATCCAAGCAAACTGTTGAAGGGGTGGGGCTTCCAGAAAGACTTTTGTTTAGTTATGAAACATTAGGGTACTTAATATTGCAAGATGCGCATGGAGATTCTCAGTAATCCAGCTCATGGTCGTCCCAAAGGTGCTTTTTCAAAAGGCAACTGGACTTACTATGTTTTTTCCTTGAAGTTATTTCACTTCTCATCCAAGAAGCTTCTTCAGTTCTGGCTGTCTGAGTCAGAACTGAAGAAGCTTCTTGGATGAGAAGCGAAATGCCTTCAAGAAAAAAAACAATGAAAGTCCAGATGCCTTTTGAAAATGCACCTTTAGGTTAATACTGCAAGGTTGCTCTCCTTGGTCCTGAAGTATAATCCAAAATCTCAGGTTGATATCTGCAATACCGGAATTTGCTTTTGAACAACCCTACTAATAATTCACCCAAAGCTGCCTCCTTTCTGATCTTTGTGTACAGTGGATGATGGAACCCATAAGGAAGCAGAACACTGTATGTACTAAAGCAATTCTCAAGTAAATTACCTAATATTAAAAAAGAGCCCATATGAGATTAAATGGTTTACAATATTTCATTGACAAACCATAGCACTTCGAAGTCTCATAAAATGGAAATGCTATTAAAATCAAAATATCAGTTCACTGCAAGAACAAAGTATTTTGCTAATGCAATCTTAAATAAAGCATTGAAATACTCCAAAATACTAGTATTAGGATACTAATAAAATTTATTTTATTAAATTGGTATTCAACAGGGTTGGAAGTCAGAATAAAATCAAAGGAAGAAATATTGTTCTGAAAATATACCCAAATCATTTATTTTGAAACAATATGTTCTATTCCTAAGATATCCACAATTTTCTGTACTGCAGCTGCACATACAAAACCTGCTAAAGAGTGGTTTGCTTCACATGATACATTTTTCAATCATATAAGTGCTCTTCGAAGTCAGTTCTATAAATCTTCATTACCTACAGAAGCTTTACATTTAATATATGCCTATAATGCAAGGGGATCCACAAAGACTGGAAAAATGGAACAGACTATAGGTCATATAAATTAAAGCCCATATCAAGAGTATCGCAGCTTGAATTATTCTTTCACAGAGATTATGAAGGTTTTCTTTTGCTTGTGTTGCAGTTTTGTATTCATTCCTATTTTACTTCAGAGAAACAGGCTAGTGTACAATCCATGGGTATTCTACAGACTGAAGACCAAGTCTCTAGTATGCTATTAATAAAATATGATTTGACACAACATACTATTCTCCTAACTGTTGATACCCTATTAACTTTAAATACCCTACTGTAAATACCCTATTAAGAGTTCTATCCCATAAGAGTTCAGGAAGCTTACCCTGACAAATTAACTATTTAGGACAGGGTCCCAACCCCCCGCCCCCCAACCCCAACAAAAGAAAAAAAAAACCACAACCCAACCCAATTCTTTGTCCACCCCACCTTTTTTTTAAAAAAAAAAAAAAAAATTAACCAAAAAACCACACAAAAAAAAAAAAAAAAAAAAACCCAAAAAAAACAAAAAAAACCCACAAAAAAAAAAACACCCAAAAAAAAAAAAAAAAAAAAAACACCAAAAAACCCAAAAAAAAAACCCCAAAAAAAAACCACCCCAACACAAAAAAAAAAAAAAAAAACCAAAAAAAAAAAAACCCCACCACAACACACACCCCCACCCCCCCCCCCCCCCCCCCCCCCCCCCCCCCCCCCCCCCCCCCCCCCCCCCCCCCCCCCCCCCCCCCCCCCCCCCCCCCCCCTCACCCAAATTAGTTCTGATCTAGGGCAAAATCAGATCATCTTAACATGGAAACCTACAACCTGATATGATTTAGTTTTGGAAATCTTCTGTCTGATCATTTAGGTTCTGGTTCTGATTTTGATGTTCATTTTTTTTCACAGTAAAAAAGAAAGCTTCTCTAGTTAAAAGATGCCACAAATATGTAATGTCTCTTTTGCCTCATTTTACCATTTTCATAGTTTTTTTTTCCAGAAAGCATATTGACTGAAATATTGAGATATACATACAGTGAAAATACACCAATTTGTTCTCTCAAGGTCATTTCTGCAACAACTATATTAGCAGACTAAACCAAGAGAATTGGCTGGGAAAATTAGATTGATGAAAGCGAGAAAGGAAATTGTTTTCAATTACAAAAATAGTGCATGTAGCATTTTAAATATATAAATAAAATAAAGAATGATACTGCTATATTTTCTCTGGGTCTATAGTCAGATTTACTGTCCTCTCAGTAAAGAGCCCTTTACTCTGAAATAGAAGCACTGCAGTTTAATTAGTCAAATGAAACATTAAGGTACAAACTTTCAATCAATATGGGGGCTAAGGGACTCTACAATATTTTCCTATGATTTAAAAATTTTGGCAGAAAAAAACGTTTTTAAAACTCTAAGGGCACTTCTTAAAACATTCATTACAACAACATAGTGCATAACAGTAAAGCAATAACATCTTGAAAGATGTGTGCATTGAATCAAGCTTATTGTATACATGGCAATTGTATACATGAATGCTGTTCAATTGAACTTGTCTTGAACAAATAAATTGTAGCCATTTCAGGTCATTCCAAATTACCTTTTTGCTTCTATCCAACCAATTTATTTATCCAGTCTATATTTCATCCAGGACTAGTTGATCAGGTTTTCTTGCATGTCATTATTTGAAATTATCTATTATTTTCCCTCTCACTTTTATTCAACACCTGCTATATATTACCAGTGAAATAATTACAGACTAATTCTTTTAACTATTTGATCTTTATTGTCACTATCCTTATCTGTATCCATGACCTTAACTATCACAGAAAGGTTCATGAAGGATGACATTATTTTGTTTTCTTATTATTTGGCGTTAACCCAGTAATTTTCACTTTTTTCTTTACCATCCATAATGAGCTCTTCTAAGTAGACTTTATTTCTAGTTAACAAAGTTGTGTCATCAGCATATTTCTTTCATGCTAAGAAAAATATCAGAATGGTTCATAAGAAAAACCTTGTGTGCTGTGTATTTTTTGATCACCTCTGACACTTTGTGACAGGATACACTTCTGTATTTTAAAGTATACAACTGATTTGCACCAGCCAATGTTCAGAAATTATGCAGCTGTATATCAAGATGGCACCAAGTTGTCTTCTATTACTTACATACTACTTTCCCAGTTCCTCTTAAATATGCAGAAAATAATCCTCAACAGAGATAGAGGCTATATTCTATAGAAAAAGATGAAAAAACAATATATGATTGATCAGTTCACTTCTGCCCATTAAATCAAAGAATCACATCACTTTCAGATGTGTCAGGACTATAATTAACAGAAATCTGGGGATTCTGGGAGTTGTAGTTCCAACATACCTGCTGGGCAGGGAGATGCAGAAGGTTATTGTTAAATAACGTATTTTTAAAAAAGCAAGATATCCTCTTTTTCACAGTACATTGATGTGAAAATCTATACCTCATCTGACTTATTAAAGAGTGCAGCTGCCCAGGAAATCCATGTTCTGTAACTAAATATTAGTCATATTTTAAATGGCAAATGATAAAATGGATATTGCCTCAACTAAAACTCTGATATTATTCTTATTTCTGTTACAGAAGTTAAGGCATCCATCTGTTTCCTGAGCATACTGAAATACACCTGAAAGCAATAATTTTCACAGTAGAAATTTGAAAGCTACTAAGCATTATATGAACATTGTATATATTTCTGCTGATAGACATAGCAGAAAAAAAATATAGATAAGTTTTCATGATATAAATACAGGCAGCCCTTAATTTACAACCATAATTGAGCCCAAAATTTCTGTTGCTGAGACAGTTGTTAAGTGAGTTTGTACCATTTTATGACCTTTCTTGCCACAGTTGTTAAGTAAATCACTGCAGCTGTTAAGTTAGTATCTTGGTTGTTAAATGAATCTGTCTTCCCCATTGACTTTGCTTGTCAGGAGGTTGCAAAAGGACATGACTCCAGGAAACTGCAACGGTCATAAATATGAATCAGTTGCCAAGTATCTGAATTTTGATCACGTGACCCATGGGATGCCGCAATAGTCGTAAGTGTGAAAAACAGTCATTAGTCACTTTTTCCAATGCTATTGTAACTTCGAACAATCACTGAATGAACTGCTGTAAATTGAGGACTACTTGTATAGTATAAGGAGGTAGAACTATTTGGATCTGAAGAAGAAGGACAATGCTGGGTGCACCAAGGAACACTCAAGGATGGGGAAGCTTGCTCTTGTTCCCAGTGCAATCTGCCCTTGAAGCACCTTAGCTCCACTTAACAACTCATGCATTCGTTCAACAACTCCAGCAAGAAATCAGGAATTGGCTGGTCATTAAGTGAGACTATCTGTAATGCCTTCTTAAAGATATTGTGCCTTTTTCTAGGCTTGTGGGGTAGCCACACAGTCCCAGAGGAACACATGCTTGAATTAAGGTTAAGTGGCAATAACAGGGTAGAGATACATGATGGCACCTTGTCATCTTTTCCTAAGGTTAAAATAGCTGCATATTCCTAGTGTGGTTCTTGAGTATTTGAAAAAACATAATTCTCTCTTCATCAATATAAAGCTTTATTTAACAGTCCATGCAGGGTCTAGAGACAGATTTCAATTTGGGGGGGCACTCTCAAGTTTTTAGGCAAAGCACAATTCACTTGTGTTTGAAGAACATGATTTGTTAAAATTGGAGGGAAAGACAAAACACAAATTAGTTAGCCATTCTTCTTCATTAGTAGTAAAACAGTGGACAGAACTTAGATAATGCAAAGACATCAGACTTGGCATCAGTTGTTGTACAGATATTGACTTTGGATTATCAGATTTTCAGACCAGAGGACAATGCTAAATTCCAGTTCTTCCATCTGGTTGCCTATGGCTACCAGATGCCCTTAGGTTCCCTTTTCAGCTAGCATCCTCCCAACATTACTGAAGCAAAGAGGAACTACCGCAAGGGTGTAATAACTTCACCTCAGGGATTTGGTCAAACTAAGATTAAATGTGCCTATCTTTGCTCTTCCTCACTGCCTATCAGTGGTGTGGGCAAGGCTGGGAGAACTTCTGCCACTGTGAAATCTCTCATGCTGCATAAACAGAGAAATGGCAAGGCAGGAATCTTGCCAGAAAGTTACCATTTTGTCAACGCTAATCAGGTGCCCTTTGCAACCAAAGCCAAGTATGTATCGGCTTGAAAAAATGATGTGGAAAAGCTAAGATTTTAAACCTGTCACATACAACGGAAATCAGCCATGAATGCGCAAAACAATATGGAGCTAATCACACAGAAACATAGTGGGCACTGCTTTACTGGAGGGCTTCAAGTCCTCTAGCTTTATTTATTTATAAAATTTATAGGCTGCCCATCTTATCTCAAGGGCAGTTTACAATCATAAGCACTTGGGTTTTTTGCATTGAATAAGAGTTTGGATTGGTAGCATATTCCCTCTCCTACTGCTGCTCTGTACTATTAAATAACAGGCACTTCTTTTTGAGTCAGATGTTTTAAGCAACAAGTCTGCTGTTCTACTTGAAGCCTTATATTATTAAGAATTAATAACGTTAACAGCAGAGAAGTGAAAACATGGAAGATTAAAATACAATAGTGTAACATGTAGTAATTTACAAATCAGAATGAGAAGTAGAATCTCTTTACCTATTACATCTCAGACAAACAAAAAGAACAGGAATTTATGAAGTTACAATGGCATTCAAATCCCAGCAATTCAAGCTGAAAGAATAGCAGGAAGCAAAGAAATGAGGACCACTTCCTAATCAGGCCAAGGAAAATCAAAATTTGGAGTTCAAAATGAAGCGAAAAAACATTTTCTTCTCCCAATTCATATATTGATACGCCAATGACCAAAACATATGAAAAATAGCTGGCTGTTATGAATGTAATAAAACCCACAATGCCTATTTATCTCTCTCCAGTTCTACCCATATTTTACCCCTTCCTGTGAATAGAAGCTACAAGGGGTTGCCCCAAAAGTATGAGATTAAGTCCCTACTCTGCCTCTTCTCTTAAGGAAGCACCGGACACTTAACAGGGATCTAACATTAAAACAATCTGATACCTTTTCTTCTATTCCATATATAGATGGACAGACGTTTGAACTTGATATTAATGCTGTGGTGAAATCATATTTTACACCTCATTTGGGAACCACAACACATCTTCAAGAGTGCAGCAAGGTACTATAATGTTCTGTTCTACAGCATCTCACAGCCATTCTTCACAAGCAGCAGCAGCCATCATAATCTGCCAGAAGAGTCAGCACTACCACATGTAAAACTTTTTTTCTATAACACAAGAAACTAAAACCTAGAAAAAAAATCCTGCTGTTATGTTTTCTGAAAGAAAAAAAAGATGCGTTGGAAATGTAATCACTCTGAAGGTACCTTGTACCACCTTTGCATACATGGAAGAAAGCTGAAAGTCTTCAGATCTGAACTTTAAGTCAGAGAATTCTAAAAATAAATGTACAATTGAAACTGGAGGCTTTTCTTTTAGATTTGATGGATAAGAAATTAGAGAGAAAAACATAGGACTTTGTTCTCGTATATGATATCTGCAGTGAGATATGCACAGAGAAAAGACTTACAGATTTCCCAATGGAAGAGTAGATGGTGAAGTTAATGGAATTGGCCAAAGTGGCAGAATTAACTGTCTTGATTAAATAAAAGACTTTGTCTAGCTTTGTTTCTGCATAGAACCCACTTCTGGACTTCTTTCTAGAAACAGAGATGCTATATTAATATTGGGATTTCACAAGTGGAATTGATTATGATTATAGATATACTGTGTAATATTATATGAATATTGAATGAATTTTAGACCAAAAGGTTAATATATTTTATACTTGTTACCGTATCAAAGAAAGTTGGAAGTTACCCTTTGCTCTATTTTTCTTGTTTCCTTATTTCTTTGAGCCTTCCCCTTCTCTATTTTTTTCCTTTTAATTTTTGTTTCTTTATTTTTTGTAGAAATTTAATAAGGTGTATTTTTAAAAAGAACAAAAAAAAAAACCAGATGCACCTGTTTGTTTATCATTCATATCCATTCAGCTAATATTATTTATGACTATTTTTCAGAGTGGACTTGACAAGCTACCCCCAAGTATCCTTCTTTTTGACCAAGCCTGTGGATTGTCTGTGGTATTGTCTTCTCGCTGGAAAAGGTCAAGGAAAAACCTTCTTTGCCTCCATCCCATTTCATTTGGCTCTGAGATAGCATAATACATCTGTGGCCATCTGTAGTATTATGACAAATTGCAGTACCTCAGTGGTGTTCATCTTCCATAGATTTCCTTACATCTCATCTGCTATGTGACTGAAATAATTACGCTCTTGAATTCTTTAAACCTGCACAGTAGACTGAGCAGGTTGGACGCAAACATAAATCCAGCTCTTAAAATGGAGAGACACGCGGATTGCATATGCTTTTCATCCATGCCAACCTTCTGTCCCACCGGATTCTTCTAAATCTTATTCACCTTCAGCTCCATGGAACATGCCCAAACCTTTAATTGCTTTTAATTTACAACATTCCATAATGAGTGTGATTAGTCCTAATTAAGCATGCACAGATCATACTGAATAGGAAGAAGAAAGTTCATCATGTGGCTTTTATATTAATCTGTACGAAGTTATATTACATTTATTAGTTGACTACATCACTAAATAATTCAACGAACTGAAATAAAGCCTTCATGAGAACCCAAATATGACTGCCTTCCTCTACAGTAATTAATGCTGATTTATAAACATTTAGAATTAGGGAACAAATACTTAAGGCTAATCCCTCAGTCAGTCAGTTGGCATTCAACATCTAGTAGCATAGTTTAAGTTAATAGCATTTGAAGGAGAGAGCTGATTAACTGTGTGTAACACCAAGATATTGCACTTTACTTTTGGCACAAATTTACTGTAACCTGTTGGGATTAGAGTAGATTCAGCAGCCTGCCTTATTTTTGGTTTCTTCTAATGTACTTACTAGATTTTGCTCGACACTAATTGTAACATCAAGCATTAAGGAGTTAGGATGATTTTTGTTTTTGCAATGACTCATTAAACTTAACTACCAGGGTAATATAATGGCGCTTTCTTTTATAATGCTAAAACAGAATAAACACTACAATATATAAAGGTATCTATTTAATTAATGATTCTGACAGTTTTACAAAAAAAAACCACCTTTCCACCCTAATATCTATAAAGCAACATACTTTATTTTCAAAGAGATAATGAAGACCTGATATACAATATAGCACTTAGTAATCTTCCACTCTGCTGTTTGCATTTGTGGGTGAGTGGAGGAATAAGAAACAAAAAGAAATGATGTGCAGCTAGTGGTTTGGGGTGTGGTCAGTTGGTACCTTTCCCCAAAGACATTCACATAGTTGTTGCAATCCTGCCTAAAGCGGATTGTTCTTTTGTATAGTAGAGGGATATGTAAATAAAAGAAATATTCAAACAAATAACTGATTATTTTGAGACAGGGTTTTCATTGGGTTGAACATACATGACTCACTCACCAAATGTGTGTGGCAAGACTTCTCTCACGGTTAAAGTACCTGTAGATTGCTTGTGCCATTCCTTTTGACTATGGCAAGAATTAGTACTAAGTGTGTACAGGTGTAAATTTGTAGAGGTGGTGTAAACTTTTAATCTTTTCTGTGATTTTAGTATTCGTAACAAATGTATTCGACCAAAGGACACGAAGCAGGTTGCACCACTTTCAGGCATACTTTTAATAAATGATATGAATTGGTTGAAGTTTTCTGGCTTTAGCCTAAAGCAGAGACATGTCTAGATTTGTTTCTAAATCTATATGTTAAAATTAGTAAAAGCAAAGGGCTACATTATAGCATGATTTTTCTTTCTCTCACATATCTGGTAACTGCCAGACATAACAACAAGGCTAAAAAGCCCTAAACTTAAGGAGAAACCAAAAGTTTGGACAAAATGATTTACTCTGTCACAAAGTGTAGTTTATAGTGAATTAAACCCTAAGTTAATCCTACTTATGATCTTATCAGAATTGTGAATTCAGGAATGAATTCCTATAAGCAATATATATACCCTAATAGTATGATGGTACGATTTTTAGATGCTACTATGTTTGTAAAAAGATACCATCTTGATTTATTGTGGATTCAACTGGCATACATTTAAACTCTGTTTTTAGAACTGATAGGAAAATCAGTCAAAGTTTGACAAAGGATGTATCGTTGTTTGTGATACCTGTGGGCCAATATACAGAGCAGCACTTTACAAAACATGAGAATGGGCGTTGGTAGAAGTTACCCTGAACGCCCTTTCTAGCTATGCTGCGAGAGAGCCCAGGATGGGGTTGACTCCTTCCTATGACGTCATAGCTGAGTCTGTACTAAGATATAAAAGCCAGACCCCGGAAGTTACCCCAGCTTTGGCGAAGATACTTGACAGACTGAAAGGTGTCTCTGAAAGCACAAATGAATACAGAAATATGACTTACCCTCTCCGGATGAATCAAGGGAGGGGCTGGCCTCTCTCGCAGCATAGATAGAAAGGGGGTTCGGGGTAACTTCTACCAACACCCATTCTCCTCCATGCTGCATCGAGAGTCCAGGATGGGACATACCAAAGCTTGCATGTCCACGGGCGGGTCCTCATCCGGCTCATCACACCGACTGTTGAACCACTCATTGAAGCACCCGTCTGCCGAAGGCTGAAGTTGCCTAGACAAAGGCATCCAGACGGTAGTATCTGATGAAAGGAGACGGAGATGTCCACGTGGCCGTACGACAGCCGAAGTGGCCGCGTTTCTGGTAGAGTGCGTGTCAGACCTCGAGGAACCGGAAGGGCTGCAGCTTTGTAGGCCTGCTCAATGCAAGATCTGACCCACCTGCTAATAGTAGGAGAAGAGGCTTTGTGCCCCAAGTGAGAAGGGAAAAGGAAACAAACAAGGCTTCTGACTTCCTGAAGGAGGAAGAGCGCTTAATGTATATTCTAAAAGCCCTTCCTACATCTAGCATGTGACCTGCTGCTCTAAGTCATGGTGCGGGAGGGGGCAGAAGCCAGGCAACATAATGTCCTGGGACCTGTGGAACAGGTGTTAACCTTTGGAAGAAATGAGGGGTCCAGACTGAGGACAACCCTATCATTGTGAAAGGAACAAAGGTCCTGTCTGATGGAAAGAGCAGAAAGCTCAGATACCCGCCTGGCTGAAGTGATGGAAATGGGAACACTACCTTCAGAGTCAGGAAATGGAGAGACAATGTTCTAAGGGGTTCAAAGGGGGGCTTTGTAAGGGCATTAAGGACCTCATGAAGGTCCCAGGAAGGACATCTGTGAACCACCAGGGGTGCAGGTTGGAAATCCCCTTTCAAAAAAACTTCCTGACTGAAGGGTGATGGGATAAGGAAGGAAGCGAACCCCATGAAAGAACCAAGGAGAGGGCCTCAACCTGCATAAGGAGTTGGGGGCCAAACCTTTCTACAGATCATGCTGAAGGAATCTAAGAACCTCTGACAACTGGGCTGAAGCAGGAGAGAGACCCTCCCTAAGGAACCCTCGGGAAGGGCCTTCCAGGTGGCATCATAGATGCGCCTTGTAGAAGGTTTGTGAGATGCCAGGATAGTGATGATGACCCTTTCAGGAAGATCAGCCACCCCTACCCGCTGCCGCCCAAGTGCCACATGGTCAGCTTGAGCCACAGGGGCTCCGGGTGGATCAGAATCCCCTGATGAAGGGAGGTTAGATGGGCTGGGATCCTCCAAGGAGAAGCCCCCGATAGGTTGACCAGGTCCGCAAACCAGGGCGTCCTTGGCCAATAGGGTGTCAGGAGGAGGAGCTCCGCTCGTTCCTCCAACATCTTCCGAATTACTGCCGGAATGATGGGAAGCGGGGGAAAGGCATAGAGGAGACTTTTGGGCCATCTGCACCAAAGACCATTGGTCCCCTTAGCTCCCTGGGAAGGAAACCTGGTGAAGAATCTGGTGACCTGGGCGATTTGAGGAGTGGAGAAGAGATCCACCTCCGAATCTGAGTTCCTAATCTGAGAGAAAGGTCCCTGAATAGAGACGGAGGAATGGACCATTCTGCCTGGTCGACTAGGCTCCTGCTGAGCCAGTCGGCCTGGGAGTTGTCGATCCCAGAGATGTGGTCCGCCAAGATTGACAACAGGTGTTTCTCTGCCCATAACACCAACCGTAGTGCCTCTCTCATGAGGGCTCTGGACCTCGTCCCCCCTTGCCGGTTGACATGAGCTATGGCGGCCATGTTGTCCATAAGGACTAGAACATGAGAGCTGGTCACTGAGTGCCTGAAATGCGAAAGAGCTAGAAAAATGGCTCTGAGCTTTAGCCAATTTATGGGAAGGGCCAGCTCTGACCTGGACCAAGGTCCTGAGCTATCTGGCCCTGCATATGGGACCCCCAGCCCAGGAGGCTGCCATCGGTGGTTATCACTAGCCTGTCTGGGACCCTGAAAGGGAGTCCCTTCTAGATTAACGGGGAACGCCACCAACTGAGAGATCTCCGGATTTGTGACAGGAGCGGGACCTTGATGGATGAGAGGCTGGTTTCTGTTCGTTGGTAGGGAAGCAGGAACCATTGGAGTGGACGGGAGTGGAAAAATCCGTGGCTCTGGAGATATGACAGGGTAATTTGCAGATCCCGATGGGCTGCATGGATAGAGGAGGATAGAATCAAAATGTTGTCCCAGTAGCATTGGATCCTCACTGGAACAGAATGCAGAGATGCCATCAATGCCGCCAGAACATTCGTGAAGACCCTTGAAGCCGATGAGAGGCCGAAGGGAAGTGCTCGATACTGGTAATGGGTATTCTGATAACAGAAACGGAGAAACTGGCGATGATGAGGCCAAAAGGGGCTGTGGAGGAAGGCTCTATGAGATCAATGGAAGAGAGGAGATCGCCCTCCCGAACGCTCTCTAAAATAGAATACAGAGTCTGCATTTTAATTTGTCTGTATTTTACAAATTGGTTGAGAATTTTTAGATCCAGGATGGTTTGCCCCCCCTGAGGCTTTCGGAATGATGAAAAGGCGAGAGTAAAGCCCACGTCCCCATTGAGAGGGGGGAACAGGTTGAATAGCTCGGATTTCAAGAAGGTGTTGAATGGCCTGTTTCATGAGGTCTTGCCTTGAAATGTCCCGAAAGACAGGCCAGCTCAAAAAAAAAATTTTTCTTTTTCCCCCTTTTGGGGGTGGCATCAGGAAGTCCAATCGTAACCCTGACTTAATAGTGAAGAGCACGCAGGCATCCATCGTTGATTCCTCCCATTTGGAGGCAAAGAAGGCTAGGTGACCTCCGATGGGTGGGGAGAACGAGGGATTACTTAGAGCGACGGAAGGAACGACCCCTATCCCCCTGAAAGGGCTGTTTACCAGTAGAAGGTTGTTGCCTGCCAGATGTTTCCGCACATTGTTCTTGGCATTGGGAGTATGGACTCTGAGACTGGGGGAAGCGGGATGAGGTCTCTGCTCGAAAGGCAGGAAGGCGATAAGGAGCTGGGCGATATTCGGCTCTCTTCCCAGAGGAAGAGAGAATCTTACATTTATCTCTGGTTTCAATGCAATAAGGTTCCAGAGCATCGCCAAAAAGCTTATTGCCTGCAAATGGAACTAAAGCCAGCTTCCATTTACGGCATGACTCCGCCTGCCAATTTCTGAGCCATAACAGTCTTCTTGCTGCTACTGAAGATGCCATGGCCCTAGATGCAAATTTGGCGGAATGGAGAGTGGCATCTGCAGTGAATTCTGCCGCTGCGATAATCTTATTAAGGTCTTGGTGAGACCGAAGGTCAGATGTAGGCAATCTAATCTGGAGTTGGTGCAGCCACCATATGGATGCCCTCGTGAAAAAAGGATGCTGCTGTTGAAGGCCGAACAGCCCATGCAGCGCCAGAATGTCAACAGAAGGCACTGCCAGGGCATTGTCCAGGGCTGCACTGACATTGTAGAAATGCTTATCCAGAGAAGATGGGCGAGGACCTGCCAAAGGAGAAGCGCACTGGAGCAAAGTGGGAGAAGACAAAACCCCTGCATGCACTATAGGCTTGGAGAAGAGTGCGTCTCCCTGGCTAGAGGGATTTCCTTGTGGCTAGGGAGCCACTTCCTCTGGCGACAGCTTGGCAGTGACCAAGGCCTTGCTGAGTAATGGCCTGAAGAGAGAAGGATTGAAGACCAATGCAGAGGATGTCTGCTCTGGGCGAGAGTCCTCTTCCTCTGAAAGATTTTGGTCAAAGGTCTCGCCCTAAATCAGGGTGATAAGGCAGGGAACTTATAGATTGAGAAGGGAGAAGGGCCTGAACCCTTTCCAGAGGTCGAAGAATTTGCTTGAAGCCTTCAGCCAATCCCTGCCTAATGGCCAATGAGACAACATCTTGGATATTCCCTGGTCTATGCTCAAAGGTAGAGGCAGAAGGCCGAAGGCCCGCTGCTGTGGGAGTGAAGGTGGCTTCAGGCCTAGATTGAGAAGAGGTTCGAGGCCTGGAGGGAGGGGCAGGAGCATAGGGCCCAGAAGCCTGTTGGAAATAAGGCCCAGATCTGCTTAGATCCTGAGGATCATATTGTACTGCCAAAGCCTCAGGAGACCAGGATGGAGGATGGAAAGGTTCAAGATAATTTCTCCTCCCCTGGGAGGGCTTGGCTGGGGCCCACGGGTATTACCTGAAACCTGCTATAATTGCACTCCCTTCTGTTGAATAGTTCTGCTGAACTGCCTCTCTAGGGCTGCATGTCTGCGCTTTTCTGCTCTCAATTCAGCCTGAGTTGCCTTCTTAGGGGCTAGAGCCTTAGCTATGATTTTAGCAGCCACCTCCCTCTGGACCGATTGGGTGCGTTGCCTACGTCTTTTTCTCTTATTGGCTTAAGAGACTGCTCCACAGGGGGGGAAAGCTCTGCCTGACCCTTACCTTGCTCCATTGTAGAATAAAAGGCTCTTGCGATGGAAAGAAACTGTTTGTAAATTTTTCTATTAAGCCCCTTGGGGTATAAATGGCTCCCGGGCTTACGATATGGCCGCTCACCTCGTGGTGGAAGGCTTCAATCCAAGATGGCCGCTGCCTATGGGAAACAGGCTCCGAGATCGAAGAATTGCTCCTTAGGCTATAAAGAGCCCCAAGCGAAGTCAGCAAAGGAAAGGGCAGCCTCTGGCCACACGATCAGCTGGCTGACGCTGTTATCGGTTTGCCGATTGCTTTTTAGACCGCTCAAACCACAGGCGTGGGGGAGGTCTACAGACGCTGCCCAACTTGCCTGAACAGAGCTCTGGCAACGCTGCTCCCAACGTTGCAGGAGAGACAGCCCTGCTCTCCTGGAAGAGCAGCTGTCCAGATCCTGGAAGCTGCTGAAGTGAGGAAAAAAGGTACTGAAGATCAATGGTGAGTGCTATCTACAGAACCTCAGCTGGCGGATGCTGTTATCGGTTTGCCGATCGCTTTTTACGACCGCTCAAATCGCAGGCATGGGGGAGGTCTACAGACGCTACCCAACTTGCCTGAACAGCGCTCTGGCACCGCTGCTCCCATTGCAGGAGAGAGAGCCCTGCTCTCCTGGAAGAGCAGCTGCCCTGGGAGCTGCTTGAAGCGAGGAAAAATGGTACTGAAGATCGCTGGTGAGTGCTAACTAACAGAACGCTTTCAGAGACACAGCTACTGACTGAAAGGAGCTGAGTCAAAAGCTGTGGTAACTTCCAGGGTCTGGCTTTTATATCCTAGTACAGACTCAGCTAAATGACATCATAGCAAGGAGTCAACCCATCCTGGGCTCTCGATGCAGCATGGAGGAAAACAGCCAAGAGCTAAACGAAAATAAAAGGCACTCTAGTAACTGATAAGGGAAAATGGAAGGATTTTATGCAACATTTGGGCTGAATGTTATTCATCTGTGCTCTACCAAAGACATTCCCCTTATGACAAACAAGATCAGTAGGCAGGGTGTAACCATCTTTAACAAAACACTGTTTTAACCACCTCCTAAGATTAGGAACCTGATTGCATAAGCCTTTTTTTGTGATCACATTCAGCTGGATGTGTTACATCGTCTCTGTAGATTCCCGCACCCCCCATCAATTCAAGGATTGATGATGAAGTCAGGGTGCTTGAGCCCTGCCCTCTTCTTTCTACAAACACATGAAGAAGACTTTTATTCGGTATAATGAAGGGATTACCAGTACTTGCATCACTAGTTCTTGAAAGAGTTTATGCAAAATGCAAAACTAATTCTTGCTTAAAGTACCTTTTTACAAATTACTATAAAGGAGTGCATTACCAAGGTAAATAACAAAAACAGTACAAGTTGTACAACATTTTTATATTCATTCTTCTATGAAATGCAATTGTTAGAAATAATTATTGCAACTTGCTGAAGAAAAAAATATATCCTAAGTTGTGCTCAGGAAAACTCTATGCCATTCCAGTCAAATTGCCAAGTACCATCTATTGTTGAATAATTACAAATTCTTCCTTCTTCTTATTACCTTGAAAAGGTGAAGGTATAGAAAGTACCTTAGAAATTGAGGACAGTCCTTTGTGAAGTATAAAAGTCATCCTATCTCCATCTCTAAGAAGATAATAAAGGCTAACAGAACTATATAACATAAAAATCTTTTTATTTGAGTGATCTCATGAGATCCTTCAGCAAATTTGCATTCCTGGTTTCCTTTATGGGCTTTTTTTTTTTTCATAAGAAGAGCTTACAGACTTATTTTACAACTCTAAGAGTCTAAAACAAGCCATTCGTATACAGAGAACTTAGTATATTAATGAAACGAAGCCAGCTAAATGAAGCCCATCAATTTAAAAATGGAAACCAAAGGCATCTTCTAAAAAGTGAAACAGATACCTTGAACTGCTTGATTCTGTTCCTGGTCCCTCACTGAGTCATGCTAATCACAAGAAAGTAGAACAAGTTTAGTGTAGTGGGTAAGACATTGGGTTACAAGTCAAGAAGCTGGAAGTTCTAGAGCAGGGGTGTCAAACTTGCATCGTCATGGTAGCGTCATGTAATGTATCGGGACTTTCCCCCCTTCGCTAAACTGGATGGGGGCGAGGCCAGCACACGAAGCATCTGGCCCACGGGCTGCAAGTTTGACACCCCTGTTCTGGACCCACTTTAGGCAAAGCCAGTTGGATGACCTTGAGCAGTCACTCTTTTTAGACCTAGGAAGCAGGCAATGACAAACCACTTTTGCAAAACCTATCCAAGAAAGCTGCAGGGATTTGTTCAGGTAGTTGCCAAGAGTCAACACTAATGCAATGCAAATGCAATGCTGACAAAATTCATTTGCTAGTCTTGGTCTACTTGCTGGTTTCAATGTATATATTAAGCAAAATCAGCCATGTATTCTCTTTCAGTGAAAATTGGTTTTGTTTCTTACTGAAATCACTTCATGCAATGTAACTATTACTTATTGAATGAATATCTGAGCATGGAAAGTCCCTGAATGTAAGGCTGAAATAAACTAGACAACCATTGCATTTTTCTGCTGGGATCGGCAGAAAAATAACACCAATGTGATTTTCATTAATATGCTTGAAGCATGAGGAATTCAACAACGTTTATGCAGAGTTTAAAGAAAAAGAAGCTACTGCAAAGTGAATAATTAATAGAGGAGTAAGTCCTCTTTGTAGACTCATTACTGTACACATGGTAGCATAGTAGGAAAGTATGTATTTCTCCATGTTGCTTTTGACTTGAAGCTCTGTTTGGAATGCTGAATATTTATTTCTAATTGAAAAAAGAAAACTGGATGCATAGTCCTGATCCTGGAAAAATTCAGAAAGCTATATTTTCAGTACTAATTATTGGGGGGGGGGGGAGACCCTGCTCCGTTCTCAGTTCTTCTTATTACAAACAACTACACACCTTATCAGATGATTTCCAGTTAACTGCAAAGTTCAGTATGATTATTGAGAAAATGGAACCATATCTAGGTCAAGCTACATAACATAGTAGTCTGAACTGAAGCTTCAACAAGAGCTTTGGAGACATGAGGATGCAGACACAGCATCTTTGCCCTTTGAGAGGCTTGGCCTTTCCAGAGACAGCTACACAATCTTAGGTAAAGATTTGCTGCTTAAAGGAAGTACATTCATACTCTCTATGATGCAAACACCTTTTGCAGATTGAATTTGAAGTACTGCTCAGCTGTAATCTAGACAAGTAAGAAAAATTCACAGAGATAGAGAGGGAGAATACAAAATGTATCTAAAGCTAAAATACTGATTTACTGATCTTTAGATTTAATGCATGGGGTGTTCATTTATTTCACTACATGCTAATCAAGTTATGCTGCATAATAAGAATGTTTGCTGCTTATTTTGTTGAATCAGACTTTTTGGCCTCAAATCAAATCTCTTCAGCTGGGATTAAGGAATTGGAAATAAAGTGAATTGAGAAGAAAAATTAATTTATATTTGGGGAAATACAGTAGTAAAGTAATATTTTGGGATCTAAAAAGCCGTTATTGGAGAAGTAGATGCACATTTTTAATAAGAATATTGTAAACTATCTTCTCATTCTCCAAATGATTAAACTAGTATGCTCCAAAGTTGCAATGTTGGGAGTATATATGATTTGATCTGGGATATTTGACTGCAGCAAGATATAATTTTATCACTTAATTTTAATGATTACATTTAAATCGTATTCACCTCAAATGTTGTGTACTACAATTAACTGCTTGTACCAACGAAGCAGAAAGTGAAGCCCAGAGTGAATGTTGACAGTGCTCCCACCTTCCCTGTACGACCCTGATCAGGTTTTTTAAAAATGTTATAGGACCTCCTCTAAACTGCTCATATTACTTGGGGCTGGGGCAGGGGTGGGATTCTACCAGTTCTGTCCGGTTCTATAGAACCCCTTGTTAACTTTCTAAGCAGTTCTGAGAACCCGTAGTTAGAAGCAATCTCCTTTTGTTTTTTTCCACCCTTATTACATTCTTGCCAGTATGCCTAGACTTCCTGTCTCCGGAGCTTCTGAGGCTTTACTTTCTTAAAGGGGAAGGGTTGTTTTAAGATTTTTACACTGCTGTTGGGAGGAAATACTTCCCTCACTGCTGTTGGGAGGACAATCAGCACTTTGAAGAAATAATTGAATAATGAAGCAAAGCTTTTAGTGACAGGGAACCAAGATGAGTGACATTCAGCAAGGCTTCTTGGCTAGCTAGAAAGATTGACATTCAAATGTGAGTTTACATACCTTTTCTGAGTTTTGGTCTAAAACTGGTTTTTGGTGAAGATTAATTCTGTGCTTGGTGACATTTAATTCTGTGTTTATTGATGGGATAATTTTCCCTATTCAGCTTCAACAAACAACAGCTACTGTTGTGATTTAATTATTTGTATTGTGTTTGAATTTTTTCCTGCCTCATGGTTTCTTTTTCTCTCTGGGGAGGGGGTCTTCCTCACTGCTTTAGTACTATCTGCCACTTCCAAGAGGCAGGATGCAAGCTTGGCATTGATTTTTTTTTACTGCCTTTCTGGCGGGCATGTGACCTTTCCTTAAATCTGGATGATTTCCTTAGGATATCTTGTGAGGTGAGACCAGCTGGTATCTTTAAGTGGTGCAAATGGATCTAAGGATTGCTTTTCCTGGGTGTACTTTTTCTGGAGAGCTAAAATGACCTCTCTGCTAAAGGGTTGTTTCACTTTATGAGCAAGAGTTGGCTGCTTGATAGTTATAACTGCATTTTAACTATTTTCATTCCTCAAGGTGCTCTGGAACCCTGCCTGATTTGTAACTCTGGCTTGCAGGTATTTTTAATCTAATGATTGGTATTTAGGGCAGCTTTTTGCCAGCAAAGAAGCTTTTTATATTTTTGTACAGGTCACCTTGACTTATAACAGTTCTTTTAGTGACCATTCAAAATTACAATGGCACAGAAAAAAGTGACTTATGATCCCTTTTCACACTTATGACTGTTGCAGCATCCCCACTGTCATGAGAGGCCAGGTGAGGAGAAGCGCCCCTGGACATGAGTGGTGTCGAGTTGGCCACGCCCACTCAGTCACATGACCACCAAGCCACACCCACAAACTAAGCCATGCCCACAGAACCAGTTGTTAAAAAAACCTGAATCCCACCCCTGGGCTGGAGGAGTGGAGGGAAGTTATCCAGAGATGAAGACTCTGTCTTAAACCATTATGATTTATTTAAAGGAAGAACAAACAAGAGAAGAACATTAATTTAACATTTAAGTTAATGCTACAGAGTCAGTAAACATATAACAAAGACAGAGGAGTCTCTTTTGTGACTGATCCTATAAGACAAAACATAAACCTGTGTTATATGGACAAGTATCTGACCATCTGATCATTTCCACAAGCATGATATTTATTACAGCATTTATTCAGAGCACTTTAGTTAGTTTGTTTTGCATTTTATCTGTTCTGCACAGTTCCCTTTAATACTCTTTTGTTTTCCTATTGTTTTATTATTACAGCTTCATGAAAAGATAGAAAATAAATTTGTGGTGTTTTACATAGACAGTAATGTACATAATGTAATGTTAACTCCAGACAAAATGTTAAGAGCCTCTCTAGATAAGGAAAATGGAAAGTAGATGTTTTTAATATTTCATGGAAGTTTTAACATACTAAACTGAAGCCAGATAGTAAGCATGAAGTGACTTAGTATTTTGACAGTAGGCAAAAAAAAAAAAATGCTTTGTAAGCATCTGCTTTATCATCATCAGATCAATTTTGTTTGGTGAATATACAGAGGCAGAACTCAATTTAAATCTCCATCAGTACAAAGTGGAGAAGCTAGTATTCTTACAGCTGGACTCTCTGAATGCACCTTCTTGATCCTGTCTCACTATGGCCATTCCCAATAGTCCCCTTGAAAAGGGTTTAATTTGCGAGCCCTCATCTCAACCCTGAGTTACAATGTCAACTCTAAAGGAAAAAAACACCCCACTGAGTTTGTAGTATCATTATGAAAGTAAAATAAAGCTGCCAAATACAATATGCCAACATGGCTACAAAAATGAGGAAGCACTGAATGCAATGTTTATAATGTCTTGAGTACCAATTATTTACATGAGGCTTATAAAAGTACTAAAAACATGGGCATGAAGATTTACCTCTCTTAGAAGGCTACATCTGAAATCCTATTATTTCAAACATTCAAATAATTTTATCCACACATCAGAGGTTAGCTTTATCTCCCTCCATATCAAATAATGTAGCCTAAATACTAAATATCCAGCCCTATTAAATGTAATCCCTGAATATTTTATGTGTAGATAGTTCATGTCAAAACATTATATTCTCATATAATATTTTCCCACATGTACACTGCTTATTTGATACAATTTTAAAAACCAGTTTCTATTAGATTGTAAAGAACACCATAGTCATAAATTGCTTAGAAAACTGTCCTATCCCTTCAGGAACTCTTTATTCTTGAGATCAGTGCTGAAGGTCAAAATCAATTTTTTTTCCTCCAATGAATCCAGGTTTCTTTGTTCTCATTACTTCTATAAAGAAAATTTTGTTTATGAAATGCTACATGTTATCTGTTAAAAACTTGACTTCAGTTCTGATTTGGGAAAGTTACTGTATGAAAATTGAGAAATTCTAGAGGTTACACTGTTTAACCTATGACAGGTTATATAGACAGAAATGTGTCTGTGTTTGTGCATGCATCCACACATGGACTGTGCAGTAGTTTTAACTCAAAGGAAAACAGATGGGGTACAGACGTAGCATCTGTCTGCAATTCTTAAAATCAAACATATCTTTCTTCAAGATTACAAGGTGGCTTTGGACGGTAGTTATACGAATGGGAAAAATGTGCAATTATTTTAAGGCATTGCAGACAAGTATTACTTTTACATCCATGGTCTCTGAAATGCCCTTTGCCTTGAAATCTGAACTGCTACACAGTCCTAATAAACACACATGAAAACACTGTGCTTCTTTATATCCAGTGCTAATTTAACAGAAAAGCAATACCCCTAATACATTTGCAATCTTTAAAATACCGTCCTTAACAAAAAAGATTAAAGGGGGATAAGTTAACTACCTTCATGTTTCAGAATGATGGAGGTCACTTAAAATAATAGAACTGATCTGTGCTGTCTTGCCACGTTGGACAGACTAGAAGAAATTGCAGGAAGACTTAAGTTAAAGTATACGTATATCAGGAAAATATAGAAGTTATCCCCCAGGAAACAGACAGATTGGAAGCTGCTGTGGCTGCTGTCTTTTATTAATCACATTTAAACCAAAGATATCCATTTATCACAAATCCAGGACTTTCAGATCCTATTTAGAACTAGGAATAAAAATAGATTGCCCCCAAGCTTCCTTTTAACACCCTGATCCAAATTTCCTCTCAAAAGGACTTTTGACATATGGTCAAAGATGTTACTATTTTTCTTAAATAACTATTTTCCAATTAGAGAAACCAGATGGCAATGAGATCTTTCAAATTTCACTTCCAGTTCTGTTGAAACAGAACAGCAACCAAACCACCTGCTACATTTCATGAATGCTTATAACATATTTGGATCTATAGCTGTGGTAACTTTTAAAGCCTTTCTTGAAAATTTTTATCATACATTTGACATTTCTTTTTTTAAAAAATGAACATATTTTATTGTTCCTTACCATAGTAGTAATGGTTACTATAACCCCAAGTGTTTCCAACTATGCCTCATGTATTCAGAGAGATATACAAGTAGTCTTCACTTAACAATCATTTGTTCAGAGGTGTTGAACAAATTGTACTTATACCGAGTTCCTGAAATTATGGCCACTGCAGCACCCTTATTTCCCCATACAACTTTTGCCCTTTTGGCTGCCCTGCACAACGGCACCCTTAATCCTGGGCTTTTAGCAGTCTCAGCTGTTCATTTCTGCCTCTGGGCCTCTACTACAGTCCCAATGTTGCCAATGCCAATGCATGCTATCTCAAATATATAGGTGGTCATGGCTGGGTGTGGCCAACTCAATATCAGTCACATCGAGGCACGCATCTCCTCACCTAGCCTCTCATAACTGTGGGGATGCTGCAACAGTCATAAGTATGAAAAATGGTCCTAAGTCACTTTTTTTCAGTGCCATTGTAACTTTGAATGGTCAATCCACACAAGCAAAGTACCAGCAAAGGAGGGGGAAAACCCCCCAGAGAAGTTCCAGAGACAAGAAGTCTAGTCCTGCCAAGAATGTAATAAGGGTTAATGGAGAGGCAGTTTCTGTAAGCAACACCAGAATGTTTCTTTCCTGCCTTCCTTACAGGATTAGGCCAGTAATTTCTTCTAACAACCGGTTCTCTGAACTGCTTAGAATGTTAACAACCAGTTGTAGCGAATAGGTGCAAACCTGTAGAATCCCACCCCTGATAATATGTCTCCGAATGCCTTTTGATCTTGCAAAGCCTCTTTCTTATGTAAAAAATATGAAAGGATTATATGTGTGTCTGTGCATAGTGTATATTGGTTCCCTACTCAGAAATATAACTTTTACAGAGTGAGACAGCAAAGATTCTTCATGGGCCAAAGGAAGTTGAAAAATGTGACGCAGGCAGCATCTTTTATCAAATATATTCCAGGATATATATACTTCCCAAGTTTAAATTCTTATTCTAATTGCGTAAACTTCTCTGTTTGCAAGGTAGCATCCTTTTTTTAAAAAAAGTTAATTTGTTTACATTATTTTTTGCTTTATACATAAATATATATTTATATTATTCAGCTTTGTTCGGGTATTTTCCCACATCATTATAGTTGTGCTTTTAAAGTTGTAGCAATGTTTAGGCAGAATCTCATCTGCCATCATCAGGCTTCTGTATTGTGTTAGTCTGTGAGTCAGATTTTACAGCTGTAAAACACCTGTAAAAGTCTGACTCACAGATGAACACAATACAGAAGCCTGATGATGGCAGATGAGATTCTGCCGAAACGTTGCTACAACTTTAAAAGCACAACTATAATGATGTGGGAAAATACCTGAACAAAGCTGGATACCATACATGTAAGTACCGCGAAAACTTAAGAAAACACACACACACACACACACACACTGTGTGTGTGTGTGTGTGTGTGTGTGTGTGTCCCATTATCTTACTTAAAGAACAATAAAGGTGATAAAGCAAATAGTAAAACTGAAAAACAAGAGAGATGCTCTCTTACACAAAACATCTATGTGGTACATGTTCTAACAAGTATTTTCTAAAATGTGGTGATTTGAAACTTCAGCATGATTTATTATTTTGCCTATTTTAAAATCTGCAAGTCACTTATTTTGAAAAATTCTACATGTAGGAAACTATTTTCACCACTCCCTGCTTCAGAGGCAGCAAGTTAGGAACTGAAATCCAAATTCTCAATGTTGCCAAGTTTCTAGCAAATGATTTGGATGAGCTTTAAAAGGGACAGGCTAGAACTGGTTATGAGGCTACAAGGTCACACACACACACACAAATTCTTGCTCCCACATGCTTTAGCAGCAGATAAATTGCTATATATTATTTAAAAGGCCAATTCCAAACAAATTCTAAACTGTGTTTCAGATCTAAAGAAGCTAGCAAGAAAAGGTTACAGAAATTGCAACTTAATTTAATGGGAAGGCCTAAGAGGCAAAGTAATATTTTAAATGAAGGGAAACCAAGCACATTTACTAAGCACTTCTTTATACTCCTCCAACCGCCAAGCCACCTTAGAAACTGTTACTGTCTGGGGAACACTTAAAAATAAATTAGCAGTGAAAGTCATTAGAAGGGTAATAATGCCAACGAACTCAAGTCACAGTAGCAGAAAGTGAACAAAGTAATTGTAATTGTTGGCAATAGGATAAAATGACAGATTTATCAGGCAACCCATTTTCTCGTATGAGTGCAGTGAAAAACAGCAAGCCACATTGTTTCTGCTGAGGCAGCAGAGGTGGTTTGAGCAGGCTTCAGCCAGAGATTTTATTGTATTGAAGAGCACATAGAGCTGTCCAGCCACCCACACTGCCTTGTCTAGGCACACAAGATTGCAACTACCAGAATTTCTAGCTAGCAATGAGTTGATGCCCCAACATAAAGTATCTGTGGAGTCAATCAAGTCAGAGAAGCCTCCAGCAGAACATAAGAAAAGCATCCTTTAGTTAATGACTAATTATAGACTACTGAAGGAGAAGATTCTGTGCCATGCCCAGCTACAACCAGGAAAAAGCTAGTGGTTTCAGTAATTCTGTACAGCATAAATTTGCATGGTGTTAAAAACAAGCTTTCCCATTTTGCAATGTGGTGGAAAACTCAAAACTAGCAGATTACAGTCTCTTATTGGTCTCTTATAGCAGACCATCCAAAAACAAAGGCTCAGTCTCATACAGAATGCTAATCAAAAGCATTTTGAGCATGCATATGCTGTATGTCAGTGAAAAACTCAACTGGGAAAGAATTATTTTGTAACTGGTAAGTCAATGCAAGGGAAACATGGGTATTATTTATGGTATGAGAACACTAGAGACACATTCCTTAAATGGTAACATAGTAATTTTGAAATGTAAGTTATACAAAGGCTCTAATTGTTCTAACATACTGTACTATAATTTACTGCAGGAACAGAAAGATATGGAAACATGGCAATATTTGTCCTTGAATCTTCAGCTTCTAGAGCATTTTAAACCATTCAAAATCTAATTTGTTAATGATTCCGAAGAACATAAAATAATACTATATTGTATTAGTATGAACAAACATCTGAAGATATTATTTGGTCACATAATTAATTCAATTATATTCAGTTCAGATTCCAACAATTTATAGTGACATGACACTTCTTTTATTCTATCTTTAGAAGAGAAACACTTAACTAAAAATAGTGGCAATTGGCACTATTGGTGCTACTGGTAGTGCTCTATATTCCATCCACTTGGTTTTCTAAGCTAGATTTCCTCAAGATCATTAATACGCTCATAATATTCAACTGTTATTTAAACATATCCACAGTACATATATCGGTGCTCCTGCTCCAACCTACAATAAATAAAATAAAATAAAGACTCCCATTGCAGAAATTCTCCATCATCCATGAAGATCTTTTAGGAAGATCTTCAGTACAGGTAATGAGCTTGTGGCCCTCCAGATAGGATTCTTTCCAAGCAGGATCTAATCTGGGTCAGTCACCAGGACCAGAGATTTTGTCTTCTGACTTTTCAGACTCGTGCTGGAACCCATCTTCAGCAAACTTCTCTCTAGCTTCTCTTTCCAAGTACCTTGAGCCAACAGGACTAATAGAGTTATATTTCAGCAGCTTAGGAAAAACTCAGGTTCATTTTCCAAGAGGAAAATCAATATAGCAAAATCATAATCCACTGCACCTTCATTGACAGGTATGATAGAACACAAGCCTGTATCAAATCAAACACTGTCAAATGTCACAGAGTATGCTATCAAGATCCTGGTAAGGGGGCAGCTCCGTCTTTGAAGAGAGCTATCTCTGGTTGATCCTGAAAGTGGAGGTTACAAACAGTATCCTAAATTGTCATCACTGCATTTTAGTTTATTGCATCCACAAAACTCATCACCTTGTATAAAACTAATGTTGCTATAAACAAAATAACATGGAAAACCCATTAAGACATTGAGAGTAATAGATCCAGCCAAATGGATGTGGAGGGAGACTTTCTGTTGTGATGCAAGGCCTGATCTCTGCATTTACACTGCATACTTACTCAGAAATCAGACCAACTAAATTCAGTAGAATTTACTCCTGGCTCAGTGTTTATAAATATTCAGCTTTAAGAATACATAATGTTGAGCTAAGGGAGCTATTTTAATGGTTACTGTGAAGTTACCTGCAATATTTATACACTCAAAGGTCATTAAAGGAATCTGCAGCATAAAACATCTATAAAGTTATGCAACTAGTTCTTATTAAGCAAAGTGCTTCATGAAGCTATAGTAATTTCATCTCATTTCATGAGGCATAAACCAGTTTTAAGGTGAGAGCTGATAGAATCTTGATGAAAGTAAGGAACTCTTTATAAATGAATGTTTTTCAAACTTAGCAACTTTAAGATACGTGAACTTCATCTCCCGGAATTGCAAACTGAATGCATACACACACTCCAATGCTAAATATTTTATATTCTCCTTTGTCCCCAATTGTAAACACCTTGGGTTACTCTGTACAGTGGGACCATGACATATATACATGAAGAAAACAAAGAATATTCTGCTGCTCTACTATGCTTAAAATAAAAGCATTATACATATATAACTAGACCAGAGTTCCCCAACCTTTCTGGTTGGCGGCCCAGAGCAGGGGAGGAGTGAATGAGGAGATGATTTTGTGTGATGGGCAAGTGCATACGTGTGTGCATGCACATCTGTGATCTCCTGCGACTGCCCACAGTTGCTCGCACCCACGAGGCTCACACGAGAGTCTGCAAGTGCCTGCAACAATGCTCACGCAAGTGGGGCCACAACCGCCCATGACGATGCTTATGCAAGTGGGGCCATGACCATCTGCAATGACCCTCAGGCAAATGGGGCTGTGCCCAGAGGTGCATTGCTCTGGCTGGCCACTAATGCATCCCATGGCAATTAGGACATGGCCCAGTGGTCTGCAATTCATAGGTTAGGGTCTCGTGAACTAGACCTAAATGCCACTGAACTCAATAGGGATCAAGGAACTGCCTAAATATGCTTATCTCTACACATTTAAACACTTGTACAGCTTGACTATACTGATTACAGAAGGAGAGGAACTGGAACTAAGTTGTGATATATGGTTTTTTATTACACAAGTAGCTTTTGCTAGTCAACCATAAGCATTATTTTTAGTAGAAGATATTTAATTTTGTTATCTTGTTGTTACTGTTCACAAGCCTATTTGTGAATGGTGAAAAATTCAGAGAACATTTCCAACAAGACTAGGAAAGTCCTGCATTGATCCAATGGTGTTGTGAATGTTCCATGATTTAGAGAGTCTCCTAAATACCCCCTCCAAATTAGCTGGAAACTGCTTATGGCATAATTCAGGAGACATCTGAATCAATAATTGCATCCCATAAGTCTCAGGTTCAGTATCTGATTCTTTAAATTAATCTTACACATTTAAAAAAGCTCTGCTGAAACAACTAAGTGCATAGAGTGGGCAAAAGCAAATTTTGCAGACTCTCTTTTTTCATTGGTCTATTGCTCTAGATCAGACAGAGCTAGATCTATTGCTCTAGATCAAACTCTGCATGGTGTTTTCAGCCAGGCATCCCTGGGCAATGTTTGCTTTGTTTCTACAAAACCGTGTTGACTACTGCTGATGAAGATTTGTTCTGGCTACAAGAGGAAAGAAATCCTGCTGATATTGCTCTTTTATTTCTCTTGATACATCTGAATCTGAATCTGAAACAAATATCCCAGATAAAACTGTGGTTTAGAGACAAATATGGGCATAATGCAGCTCCCTGCCCTCTCACTTTGCGACCCCAGCAGCCTGCTCTCATCAGTTCTATACAGCAGAATTATGAGAGTTTGATGAGACTCATTTGCCTAAGACAAATACATTTTCTGAGAATCATTATTGTTCAATAATTGTTCATTATTGGAAAGAAAAGATGTATACATTTAGTAACCCGGAAACCTTTTTAGCCATCTATGTGTGCAGCCTACCCTTCTGCTTTTGTAGATGATCAAAGTGGGCGGGGTTTGTATTAAGATGTTCTATCTGCCGTCATGCTGATTTTGACTTCATCACATTGATATGTATACCCACTCTCAGGTAGAAGGAAGAAGGCATGTTACTGTAGCAGATGCAAAACCCTTTGCATTTCAACAAAAATGTCGACAAAGGCAGCAAAATCACAACATAATAGTCCACAGAGTTCATGGTCCAATTAGAGCTCTTTCCAGATTAAGAGAGTTTTTTTTTTAACCCCCTGAATTGAGTTGATTGAATAAGGATCATCATTTATCAAACTTCACAAGTCTCCGCTATCCAAACTGGCCTCTATACTCGTATGAATCAAGATCATATAAGAGCAGCAAAATCAATATTATACTAAGGCATAAACAATATACTACAGCATGATATACCTAGAGTATAAATGCTTAAAGAACAAAGAAAATTTGAAGAGATGATTTGAAAAGATTCCATATTAGAAGCAACCCTATTTTCATCAACATCATTACTTTTATTTAGGATATCTGCTCCTTGCTCAAAGTTCACTCAAAAGTTAAGTAATAAAAGTTAAGCTATACAGAAGCTGCAATAATATATTCAAATGCTACCAGGTATACAAATGTAATTTATAAATATATGCTACAGAATTCTGTTTTTAATACAGAATTTGGTTTGCTGTCATCCAGAATTTTGAACTTTTCATTTCTCTCCCCTCCATGCTGAGTATTAAAATGTACACAGTAGACATGTCTAAGTGCTTCAAGTTGAAAATAAGTCACAGAAGTTTAATTACGTAATTTCTGAGGCCAAATGTCCTTCGAAGCAGTCTATCAAATAAGTATTGCTGTAAAACTGAAGAAGAAAAAAGGACAGAACCCAATGTACAATAATTTCAAATATTATTCCAAATAGTTTTGATGTCTTTAAGAAACATTCTGATTTCTAGCTTGAAGAAAGAGCATTTATTTATTTTTATGTTTTTAAAAAACAGTTTATTAGTTTTTACAATTAAAAACAACCAACGATACATACACAAATAAACGAGAGGAAAAAAAAGGAAGAAAAGAAAGAAAAGATTGAAAAGAAAGAAAAAAGAAAGAAAAAGAAGGAAGAAAAGTTAAAAGCATTCTTATTTTTACAGTTTGCAAGATCTTTTTTTCATAGCCTTTGATTTATGTCATATACACACACCTATTCTATACATATATCGCTATCTCATTATTATAGGTTAATACTTTCCTCTTATGCCTTATGGTATATAATTTATCTTTGATTAATCCAATTGTACCAACAATTCCAACTATCATAATATAGTGAAGTATCTTTGTTTTTTAGTGCCAAAGTCAGTTTCTCCATTTCTGCACATTTTGAAATTTTATCAATAATCACTTCATCTGGTGGAATTTGATGTTGTTTCCAATATTGAGCAAAGGCTAATCTGGCCGCGGTTAAGATGTGTATTGTTATGTATTTAGCTTTTTTGGAAATTTGTTTGTCAAAGATCCCTAGTAGGAAGGACTCTGGTTTATATTCGATCTGCTCTTTTGTAATTTCTTCCAACCAAGTTTTGATTTTCTTCCAGTAATTTTGGGTTTCTGTACATGTCATCACATATGGAAAAAGGTTCCTTCTTTTTTCTTGCATTTCCAACAATACGGACTCATGTTGGGGTGCATCTTCGCTAGTCTCGAAGAAGGGAGATGTCATCTATAAAACATTTTATAAAGATTTTCCTTGTATGCTACCGATTTTGTGATCTTATTATTCCTGCCCCAAACTTTTCCCCATTCCACTAATACTACGTCCTACGTTCCGACTCCACGCAATCATATTCCCTTTTACAATTTCTTCTTCTAATTCTGTTTCTAGTAAATAATTGTAAAATTTTGTTATGTTTTTTTTGTCCGATCCTAATAAAATTTTATCTAATTGTTGAAGTTTGTTGTTAATTCCAAATTCTTTCTTGTCTTGTTTGTACCTACTTTGAATCTGAAGGTAAACCCATTGATCAATTTTTTATCCCTGGTCCTGAATTTCCTGCCTCGATTTCAAATTTCCTTGTGGGTCTAATAAGTCTTTATATTTAATCATTTTAGTAATTTCCAGATTGTTTGGGTGAATCATCGCCTCCATTATTGAAATCCATATTGGTATTTTTATGTAATGTTTTTTCCGTATTTTCTTTCAAATTGTTAGTAGCGTGTCTCTAATTAAATGTCTATGAAAATACTTTTGACTGGTTTTCCCTACGTCCCATAAGAAAGCGTGCCACCCCCTTTGTAAGTCGTGGCCTTCTAGAAATAATATTCTTTTATTAGTTAAATTCACCCAGTCCTTCAACCAAACTAACGAGGTGGCCATATAATATAACTCCCAGTTTGGGACTGCTAACCCTCCTCCGCTCTTCATATAAATAAATTTGAGGGTTATTTTGTTAAGTTCTTCGAAGAACTTTTTGTGTAATTTAATTGGGATCGTTTGAAATATGTATAGAAATTTGGGGAGAATGTTCATTTTAATGGTGGCAATCCTACCTAATAGTGAAATTTGAAGTTTACTCCATGATTCTAAATCTTTCTTTACCTGATGTAACAATTTGTCATAATTATTTTCTTTAAGTGACTTACAGTGTGGTGTTAGCCAAATTCCTAGATATTTCATTTGAAGAAAGAGCATTTAGAGTAGATCGGATGCAGGTAACTAAGATGTTATCATCACAAGACATTTTGGTTTTACAGTTGTCCATACAGCAGGCTTCTTAGCCATCTGTGTATAGAGAACAGGATTTTTCTCAGAAGAAAACAGGTATATTCAGGAGTGCTATCTAAATTAGGCAATTCTGATCATATTTCATGAACACAGTTCCCTGCAATCACATCTTGTGGGACTATGCAGGCATACATTCCTGTAAGAGCAGTGGGTTATTTCAATAATCCTAACTGTTTTTTTCTGCCTGGATCTATATGACAAGAGCTGTTCTTCCACTGAGAGGGAAGATACGGGAGTCATTGGTTTCTCTTTCTTCTCCTAATTCCCATCTCTATCTTGTCAGCCTGAATATGAATTACCAATATAAGATGACTGCAAAAAGGCAAACACATCAATGGTAGTTTTCAAATCACAGAAAGAATTAGTTCTACTAAGTTCTGCATTGTTCAAACCATTCTTCAATATTGCATCCCATTAAGAGAAAGTGGAACAGGTGCAAAGAAAGATAACAAGGATAATTTGGCTAATAGAAACTAAGAGCTATAGAGACTGAAAATATTGGGAAGGTTTAACTCGAGAAAAGGAGAATGTGTCAGTATTCTTTAAATACCTTAAAGGTCAAGACCTGCTTTTCATCATTCCAGAGTGCGGTTCTGAATGTGGTCTTTACATGTTTAGATTGAATGTTATTGGGGGGGCAGCAGATAGGTAGCAGACCTAGGGAAGTCATGAGGTTTATTTGTTTGTTTATTAAATTTATTGCCACCTATCTCGCACAAGTCAACTCCTCGTTCATGGATGTGTTGAAGCAGAAACTGAAAAACTTGGATTCAAATAACCTAAATGTTCCCTCCTAAAGTCTTCTATAACTTTTCTTCAGAAGTCCCTGGAATTAACTGCTATTGCCAACTGAATGAGGGCAACTGTTCCCCAGCCTAAAATTTTGCACCCAGAGAGAAAAATTAACAGGACTAACTACTTTGGAAAGTGGTAATGTTCTCCAAGCAGGTAGTTTTCACTATAGCTTTATGGTTTCAGAACCATGAAAACAAGTGTTTGAAGTTCTCTGTTTGTTCTTTTCCTTTCCATCACATTTTCCTTTGGGATTTTTTGAAACTGTGAGATCTAGCATCACAAACCCTTCTGAGAACCTTTCAAGTATTATCAACAAATAATCCTGTCCATATTTTGGATACTCATAAATCTAAAACATGTTTATTTTTAAATTTATTTTATTACATATTTATTACAATTAAGGAGGTCAAAAATATTTCTTTGCATATTGTATTTGATTAATAAGGCCCAAACCTTCAGAACACAAGCAATTCAGTCAGTGTTCTAAATAATTAAATATTAAATTCCTATATACATGTAGGAATAGAGAGAACTTTTCTACTTCTTACATGAGAATCCTTTGCTCTGTTGTACCATAAGCATAGAAGTAACATGGCTCCAAGTTTTATGGATCCTGGTGTAGGGTCAACTATGATGGTGTTTTTCCTCTTGCTTGTTTTACAAAATTTTGGAAGCCATATTCCAATCTCCAAAAGCTACAGACAGCCTTGAGGCATCAGAGTGTACATATCTGAAACACAGATTAAATTCCTAGTTGACAATCTACTTCAGATATATTATATACAGGTAGAAAAATTTGTGAAAAGTCACAAATTGTGATCACATGACCTAGCTCTCTGTGACATCATAATCTGAACTGAGCACTCAAATATCCAGATTGTATCACGAGATTGAGGATGTGCTGTGATGGCTGGAACCCTGAAGACTATCTATGCAACCCTTTTTTTTCAACAATGGCATAGCTTTGAATAGTCACTGAACAAATGAATGTGAGCCAAAGAATACTTGTAGTTTATTTAAAAACTTTTGATTCAAACTCTGGAGGGAGGCGTATATCTCTCATTTACATTTATACTCCTCTCCCCGGATTTTGAATCAAAAGTTTTTACATCCACACAGCACAAGATAAGGAGATCCTTAAATCTAGTTGCAACATGGGACAATTTATCACTTCACACCGGATCCATATCTTTGGAAAGATGTGGATCTTGATATTGAGTCCAGAGACAGCTCAGAGCAAGGCCATGAAGAGACTTTGTCCTTCAGTATCTTGGGATTTCCAGATCCTATACAATGAGTCTCTACCCAGTATGGCCAGAAAAAGCTTCTTTGTTTCCCTCCACTCTGAGACAGGAAAGAGTTGCTCAGAAAACAGTTAATTCATGCTAAGCTTTAGAAAGCAGCAAGACCTTAGGAACTGCAGTCACTGCTAAATTTGAAAAGAGGTGAAAGCATTAAGATTTTCCATGTCTTTCAGATTTTTTTGGGTCATACTTAGAGATTAAATATAGTTTCCCCATCTTTCTAAACACATTGTTATCCCCAGCTTTCACAAATCAGCTTCAGAAGAATCTTGGTACAATAAAAAATGCACCCTATAACAGATGTTGCTACTGATATTATAAGCTACTAGTCTAATCCATTAACGAGACAGATAAACAATGAGCTCTCAGCAAAACAGATATACTTATTTGGATGCATTTTAACATAGCCCTATGCCTGATTTATTGCCCCACGTCTATTTTTATGGAATATATTGTTTACTTGTACTATACTAAGTTTCTTTAACAGAATCCAGTTTACTGCATTCATTTTTGACATGCTAAAACGTACATAGAAATGTCCTGAATCAATCACTAATCAGCAATAACACCACAATTCAAGCACACATTATTAGTTAGAGATGAATTATCCCATACTGCAGATGAGAACAGAAACTGAAAGACAGTGGCTTGCCTAAAGCCATCTAGTGAATTCATGGTGGATTTGAACCAAAAGGTCTCTTAATTCACAGTTCACATTCTTAGCTACTATCCCAGACATCTCTAACAAGAGGTAGACTAACAAAATGGAGACAGCATACGACTTGCACACAAAAAGAAAGCTTCTGTAGTGTAAATTGAGAGAGATGACATTTTAATGCTAATCAGCTATTTTCATTTTGATAATAGGGTTCAGACACACATGCCTTCATGAATTACCTCCCTTTGAAGATGGACAGCTGTTTTTATACAAAACTCTTCAACAAGTTGTCTGTCGTAACCTGATCTTTACATCTAAATTGCAATAAAGGGATTTTTTTTTCTTCCTCCCATTTACCTGAGGCTTTCCTTTGGATTATGGTAGAACTTCTCATTAATATCTTTGAAAAGGAAAATAATACTTGCTTGTCTGGTCAAGTAAATCTCCCACCCCAAATTCCTTAGTACTCTTTTCACAGTTTCCAAACTATTGTTGTGACTGTATACAAGGGTCTTATATATAGTATGTTCAGCAAAATGTCTTTTTAATCATATAGTTAATTTGTTATTTTATTTATAGAAAGTTTGACTGGCTAAAAGGCAAAAATCATAGATTTTTTTTCTTCCTGTCCCTTTTTTGTTTTAGAATTTCTTTGCTAACTTGATAATCCAAGAAATGTCCACTTCATTATATTGACCACTTTCCTTAATCTTTCCCAGTTATTTTGCTACTACTTTATTAACCTTCCAAACACCTAAACGATGAAGATCATGAGATTTGATACAGAAGATTTCAAAATAATGACCTGTCTCTTGCTGTTTGAATATATTCTATTCATCACAGCAGATTGATAGTACTATGCAATTCTGTTTCATTTATTCAAAATAGAAGAATGCTAACTTATAGCTCTAGTGTAGCTGCTTTTCCAATTTGAGTTGAGAAAAACAAGATGAGAATTCCATGAAAGTTGGATTAAATTGAACAAAAAAAATTCACCCTAGTAGTTGACTCTTATTTTTTTCTCATCACAGAATGAAATAAGGAATGGCTAAGCTTGCTCGGGAGGCGTTTTTCAGAAAGAGAAACAAAACTGTTAATATTACAACCAGATCTCTTATGCATTCAATCAATATGCAGCAGGATCAGGTTACTGGATCAACTCTTGGGACATTAAGTAGAACAGATGAAGCTTACACATCTAAAGCTATTTAAAGCATTTCAGTTTTACAAATAAATGTGTTCTAACAATTTGTTCACTGCCTTGGGTCACAAATTGTATTAGGTTATAGTGTAGATGGCTGGTTTGTGCTTAGAATATGTATATTATGATTTAAATACCAAAATATAACACTTAGCATGTTGCGTGAACCCAAGCAGTTGTGCCTTCTTTATCAAGTCATACGTAGTAGAAAGTTAAGTTTAACGTATACTGAAATAGGTCACTATTTTGCCCATTTCTATGCAATAACTGAGCATGGACCACAAAGTAAGTAGCAGGCTTTAAATCTGCAAGCGGCACAGCATCCTTAAAAGTTAATATTTGGAGTACGCCACTTATTTGGAGTATGCCATTACTACCAATTTTAAAATTATGGAGATATCACAACCTCTGGGACATACAGCAAATCATCCTGTTTCTAATCATCTTCACAGATTAAAGGAAGTTATGCCCAAGTCAGAAGTTTATTCTTACTATTTTGCTGATTCTTCTTTCGGAGCACTAGTGCCTGAATGTGTCCAAAGTTGTTTATATCCTCAGGCACTACTTGGATTGAAAGCTTCAGAATATATCATTTAAACTGCTATGCAGAAAATACTGTCTGGGTAAATATTGCTATCATTTCACACTCAAAAACTGTCTGCAATAATTAAATACAAGTGTGCTATTCAATTCTCTTAAAAAGAATTTTCTATCAAGATTAAAATTAAACTGATGGCCTACTTCCCAGAAGCTTAATAACAAGACTTCGTATGAAGCAAAAAAATAAAATAAAAAATACAGCACAGCAGTGCCAGACTTCTCAGGCTATAAAAATACTTGTTAAGGTACAATAAAGCCTATCTACAAACATTCAAAGACTAGAGTCTAACTTCACTACTAACTTGTGTTGATGAAATCCAGGGGCCCGTTTCACACCAGCAGTAAAAATGCTTTAAAAGGCTTAATACTTGCTAGCATCAGCAAACATTTAACTCATATTCTTGACATTTCAATTACAATGCTGAAGACACTTTAAATGCACACTTGTGAAAGCTTCACGTGTAATCTATTACAGACTCACATGGTATACCTATGAAAACTGTACGCTTTGAAATATGTACACAATTTACCTCTCTAACCTATCTTACTTTTGCAAATAACACTGCAGCTCATGTTTGGTTGCTGAAATCAATTACTGCTGTTCTCTGCATATTTTTCTACAAGACTTCACTAACTGGACCTTTCAGATGTATTGAATTTTGAATCCCAGATAGAATGGACAAAATCTATGTCTAGAAATTATTCTATAGATACTCAGAATGAAAAGTGATCAGCATGCATTTCACAATGCATTTTAAACGCAAAATGCATTAGAGAGTAGAAACTATAGCTTTATAGTTTATACCTATTACCTATACAGTGTTACTTTCACAGATACAACACACTCTGCCTGAATAAAAGTGTGTTGTTTGAAATCAACTAAAATAATAATTTTTCACCCAGTGAAAATTGTGCACTTAATGGCAAAGAGCAGAATTCCACAGTTGTGAAAAATGTACCGTAGTGACTGATTTCCTAAGAAAATATCCATCAACAATATTGTAAAAAAAAAAAAAAAAAAAAGCCTGACTATAACAACCTAGTTTTAGGGACACAAAATATTTTTCAAGATATCAAAGTCTTACCCGAATGCACACAAAACTTTGCTGCCAAACACGTGTATGGAAAAGTTATTTTTCCTGAATGCACTGGCTTCTGAAGCAGGTTGAAATGTTTTTTTGCCACTCAGCAAGCAGAACTCATTAAATCGGCAAATTAAACTCAATAATTAACTCACAATAATTGTGGAAAGAAGGTATACTACAAATAACCTTTTTGTTCCAAACAACTCAAATAATTTAGTTACCATTGATTAAAATGGATACTCATCTCAATTTATTACAAAGTTTCAGCCCCAAAAAATGTTTTCTGAGTGTATGAAATTCGGGGGGGGACCCAGTTTGAACTGTGGGAGCTATTCTTTTCTTTTTATTGCCTTCTATTCAATGAGTTAGGAAGAACAACAAAAAACTTCCCAGTACTCATTCAACAATGCAGTCATCAAGCATGCTCAAAAGCTTAGTGTCAAAATCTCACTCTTCGGTTATCCTTCTCTCACCCTGCATTATTACCCAGTAAATTTGAAAAAGAAAGAAAAGAAAAGAAATCTGCCAGCTATAGAATTGTTGTTTTGGTTCAAATTAAGTCCTGGTTTTATAGTCCTGGTTTCATCTTTGGTAAAGTTCGTCTGTGTTAGATATTTTACTATAATAAATTGAACTTATTCAGTTTAACTAAATAATGGAATACCCAGACTCGGATGGGGAACTTGTATAGTTCTCTTTATGCTACTGAACTACAACTTACAACACCTCCAATCATTAGAACAAACGGTAAAAGCATTCTGCAAGTTGTAGTTCAGCAGCCTCGGAAAGGTCAAAGTTTTTCAACCCTATTACATTCTTGTAACAAACATAGTGAAATAAAGTGCACTTAAAAATTTTATAGAATGATAAACCTTTAAAGAAAAGGAATACTTTGGAATTGAATATTTTATCTGGCCAAGCGTAGTTAGACACACAAGGAATTTGTCTCCAGTACAGAAGTCTTTACAGTAGCTTGGATAAACCTCTGCTCCTTTACTCTATAAATTCTATATCACCTAACTTCCTGGAGAAAGACTCTTAAAAAAAAAAAGTTGTGAAAAATATGTGGGGGGAAAAGGTGCTTTCTGCCACCATTTCTTTACATTTCACCAAAGGTACAGATAGTGCACAATTTATAACAGTTCATTTAGTGACCATTCAAAGTTACAACGGCACTAAAAGAAAATGACTTTTTTCATACTTACAACCATTGCAGCATTCCCATGGTCAAAGTGATCAAAATTCCAATGCTTGGCAAAGGATTCATATTTATGACGATTGCAGTATCCCAGGGTCATGTGATCACCTTCTGACAAACGAAGTCAATGGGGAGGCCAGCTTCACTTAGCAACCATATTACTAACTTAACAACTGCAGTGATTCACTTAACAACTGTGTCAAGGACAATTTGCTACAGCCAACTCACTGTGGGGCAACTTACTTAATTCTCTCTTATTTCATGTATTTTATTTTATTTTTGTCGACCACATTTACATCAAAAGTATCTCTTGTGTCAGAGGAAATCATTTCTATGACTACCTGCTTTTGTAATGCTTTGATGAATAATAAAAGGGGCTAATCCTCCACTGAATCGTACCATGGAGAGTTGGCCACAGCAAATTGTCCCACAGTGAATTGGCCATGGTGAGTTGGCCATGGCAAGAAGGCTACAGTGAGTTTGTCCTAGACCCATTTTTAGACAGGTGGTATTTGGAAGAAATTGCAATGGGGTTGGAAAAGAATATGTTATGAGTAGTTCCCAATTCCTGCTTAGGTTTAATTCCCAATACAATATGGCTTTCCAAATGTTGGATCTGTTTCTAGGACCTAGTGTATTCTAAATTCTCTAATTCTAATTCTGTTATTATTTCTATTTACCACAAGCAAATACTCCTGTTCATTTTTAGAGGCAAGATCATCAATAATATTCAACAATAATATAGAGGCAAGATCATCAATAATATTCATCTTTCCTTCTAATTCTATGCAAAATATGTATCATAGGGGAATCAAAAAAGATGCATATTTCAAAGATTTTATCATTTTTCTGCGTGGAAGAGAATATCTAAAAGTCCAGAGAGAAGACTGTAGTTCACCAAAACAAATTGGAACTTCTTGTTGGTAAGGATTTCACTCCTAATGAAGATTAAAAATTTAGCTCCTTCTATACTGCCTTCTATCTTCCATCACTTCTTCTGGAAGGCAAGCTTTGGGAAACAGGGACAACCCAGAATGACATAAAATATTTATGAACCTTCCTAAAATTCAAAAAGTTTTTATCTCCTTATGTAATATTCATAAGTAGAGTGGAACCTTTTTTAAAAAAAATCCTTTATTTCAACAAAGGTCCAATCAAAGCATCATTTTCAAGGGGCTCAATGAAAAAGTGTAGCTTGCTGCTTTAGTAGTAGAATGGTTGTACTGCTTTGCTTAAATAGAGGGTCTCCTTAGCATGGACAGATGCTGTTTTATACTAAAATAACTGACTGATGCATGTTCTGCCTCACCTATACATTAAAAGTATAATTTTAATTAAATCATCTCACATACAAGTATAATATGTAATAGAACGTACTCTGGTTTTTTTTCTGAATCTAAACATTCTTTTCAGAACCTTCATATTAGTACTATCTATAATTGTTCCATGCACTTTCAACACATAGTCATGCTGGACATATGACCATGGAAGTGTCTTTGGACAACGCTAGCTCTTCGGCTGTGAATCAGAGGTGAGCACTGCTCCTTAGAGTCAGACACAACTGACAGCAGAAACCTTTATCTTACAACTTGTCGAGAAATTTTTTAAAAAGAGGTGGAAATGAATGATAAAGCTGCATAAATGTTCTACAGTAAATGAAAAACAAAAGTGGTATCTCACTCAGTAATGGTAAAAAGGCCATTAATTCAGTAACTCAGGATTACTGCAAAATTGCCAGTGAAGGTATGAGAACAATTGTTATCAATTTAGCATGACACAGATACACCAGTTATGTTTCAGTTATATTTAGGTTCTCCAGACCTAAATACCATCATAAAAGTTATCAGTAGCTCACTAAAATATTTAATTTATGACTATGAGGCTACTTATCTGCCCTGCAAATAGGAATGCTGACCTAGAAAATGGTGACAATAGAAATACACTAAATACAAAAACATTATTTCTGTGGTGAAAATGAAGTGCATTACACTTTAACAGCATTCACTCCCAGCATTTATTTTCAAGAGAAACCACCCAATATAACTTAAATAGATGGATAACATAAAAATTGTTCATATGTCTGGATTTTTTTAAAGCATTTTCATTTATTTTAAGTACAGTGACCAGATTATTTTTGGAAGAATTAAGGACAAACCTGAAAAAGTGAAACTAAGAAGTTCATAAGAAAAAAAATGTTCAATTGTTTATAACTTTGCTTCATAAACAAAAATTCAAAAACAAAGAGGAAAGTTCACAAAAATGCATATTGTAATAAAAATATCTAAAATCAAATGGTATACATATTTCAACAACTCATTTCAATCTCCTTACTTTTTCACAAGAATGTGAATGACTTTGAATTAAGCACTACCATTTGTCCAGTAAAAATTAAGGATGAAAGTAAACGACAAAAGTGAATTTTTGAAAAAAACAAAAAAACAAATAAACTTAAAGGATAGCTTTCTGAAATGAAAGACTATCTTTTCTTAAAACATATGACTATATTTATTTAGAATGTATGATCACAATAATTGTAAGCAAGTCGTCCCCCCCAGACAGGTTCCAACTCTGTTCACCTTTAGGAACTTGTTAAGACGGCTTTTTTTTCAGTCATTTGGGGCCCCTCTTTGGTTGTTTTGTTATTATGCATCACCATCTTCTATGACACACACACACACACACACACACACACCACACACTGTACAAGTTTTGATGCTATGGTTATTTTTCTGATTTATTGTTTGTTTTCAACAATAAACACATTGCTCAGTCAAGTTGTTTGAGCTGGGTGGTCTTATATATTTAGTAAGTAAATAAGTAAATAACTCTGAAGTCAAACTCAGTTCCTGATATATGTAGTCTTCTTGACATGATAAGAGAAAAAAAATTGCCTACAACTTTATTCCTCCAAATGTTACCTAAAAATGTCAGGATATTTTTTCATAATTGTAGAATCATGACAGGGGCTATGCTGAAGATAAGCAGAACTGGGAACAGCAAAGATATTTCTGTTTGGAGTAGATAATACATTTTTGCAAGATGAATCCTTTAAAGATTGAACAGTTGTTCTCATAACTAAACAAGTAGAGGTGGAATGAAAACCATTTTTCCTTCTCTTTGCCACATATTTACCTTTTTCAATGTTAATACGCTATTGGTGACATTTTCTTGGAAAAGAATTCTGAATGGATGATTTCCTCTTTGGGGGTTACCTACCCAATAATTTGAATATGAATCTGTCAGAGAATTGAATTGGCATTGTATATTCTGCCATTCAAGTATTAAAAGATAAAAGTTAAATATGAACTAGACATGTGGATTAGAAAAAAAAAGATGATGGTTTATACCTTTAACAAGCTCTGCTCTTGAATCATCAAGCTTTGAAGGTCGATATATATATATAGTATTAATTAATCTTACACTAAATCTCACTGGGATCAAATCCCTGCTTCCATTTATACACGTTAAGTGTTTTGGGTTTACCAATTATTCTTCTTGTAAATGTTTCACTTTATCCTCCTAAATAATAAAATCTCACTATTGAAAGCAGGAAGTATTTTGAAGCAAGCAATTCTTTAAAATGACATGTTCTTGCGACTGCCTGTATTCTGAATGCCTCTGCATGCAGGACAAATATTTTCAGATTGCTGCAGTTGAGGGTTCATGGATGCCAACTGCAATTATAGAATTGTTCCAAAATGTTATCGGCTCTGAATCTCAGTTTCACAGAATAATGGCAGTCACAGAATGAGGCATATAATAATATCCAATGTGTTGTGATTATTAGACCATTATCTGTTGATTTATTTATTTTTCTTTGGCAAGAGTGGTGCACCCACTCGAACAGCCCATCTCTGTGGATTTACTAGAGATACAGGGAGAATTTCCCAACTGATATGGATGGTGATCTATCTAAGATCTGGCCACACATTGTAACACAAACTTGACCTACCCTATTGAGATGATACTCCCAAGACACGTCCTCCATTTGGTGGTGTCAAACATGAAATAGTTAAGAGTACAAATTAAGGATGACTATAGTAATGCTGAATCTGATGTAATATGAGCGAAAGGTTATCATTAAGCCTGCTTTTTAACAGGGGAAACAGCAAAAGTCTACCTCCATTGCATTAACATGGTCACATGCAGCAGAATACTTTAGGAAGTGAAGAGGGTATAACATTCTGAGCCTGAATAAAGCTTTAGACCAGTGAAATATCTTCTATTCTATTAAGTTTCTGTTGAAGATTGAAAAACCTGCTTTTGAGTCAATCAGTCTATAATGGTTTACATACTCATGAATGCAATGATATAAATTACTACAGTGTTTCTCAATCTTTTTCCACTCATGGCCCCCTTGTTATTTCAACCTTGTTATTCTTCTATGGTTCCCCAAGTTCAGGTTCCATTATTAGATATAGACCTGGAACAAGAAAATGTGTGTTCTGTGGCATCAAGAAGTCAATATTTGAAGTGTAATAGACTTTACTTGTCTCTGCCCTGTCAGCATGTGCCATTGACTCTGCTACATGTTTTTACCTGTGGTTCTATTAAAACATCCTAGAGCCCCTAGAGCAGTGGCTCTCAACTTTTGGGGTACCAGGGACAGATTCTGTGGATAAATGTTTTTCCATGGATTGGAGGGGGTGGTTTTGTGTGCTATCTGCATCCTAGGGATGGGACGTTGCTTGTTTGTGCAGCCAGGTTGATGGTATGCCGTGGACTGGGGGGTGGGGAAACCTGCCCTAGAGGGCCCCAAATGAGAACCACTGGCTTATTAAACAACTCTAACATAGTCAGACTTCCTCTCTTAACTATCTTGAACTTGGTTGAAGCTTCTCTAATACTGGCTGGTAAGGAATCATGCACAAAGAAGCTACTACAAACAACTGACTTGTATGATTTCATACCCTTTTTATATCCAATTCATTTAAATCCTTCTCCTTCCATTTCTAGGCTTCACAAAACCTCTACTTCCTGTTTTCAGCTTCAGCCCCTGGAAATATTCTAATTCCCAGCATTCTCCTACCTCCCATGAACACCCCCCAATTTAAAGTATACAGTAAAACTATTTCCATCAGAATTTTTTGATGATCTTGCCAATTTTTTTCTTAACTGCCAATAGTCAGAATTGATACATTGGAGACACTAATTTACATATATCACTCAATACAGAGAAAACTGCATTTTTCTATAAAAAAGTAATGGCAAAAAGTGCACATAGTAGAAAAAAACCACATATAACAATTGTATATACTAGAAGCGTGCATATGCATGAATATTTATGGGAATTTTTTCTGCTCAGTTCATAAATAGCAGACTAGCCAAGTTTATTTATGGAAAGAAAAATCAACAAAATCAAAACTGACAGTCTCACCAAGAGAGAATAAGATAAGGCTAATTAAGAGGTAACAAAACATTTGCAAAGTCTCTAAAGACCTGATACGAAGAAAAAGATCTCTCCAAGAATAATATTTTTAAAAAGTCTTTTCCAAAATAAAGTTAATATAAGAAATCTATTCACAAATTGTTAATGCTTATTTCAGAAGCTATTCCTTCCTACAGATTAAACAGAACTTGACTAAACACATCACAGATCTTGTTTGGATCAGGAAACACAGGCATAAATTTAAATGTCGTGTTTCTGCATTATAATGGGTCTTATCTCTTAACCCCATCCAAACACAAATCAGTTAAATATCTAGTACAAGTTTGGATCAGTCAATTATATTAAAATAAACATTTAAATATACTGGCTCAATTGTACAGTATGCTCTATTTCACAGTTCTATAAAGGAATATCATTTTTTTTGCAAACAAAAACATCTGACTTCCAGCGTTTGTGCCAATACAATGCAATAAATGGCTGGTTACACATATAGCAACTATCGAATTGTTCTAGTAAATCTGTTTCAAAAGTGTCAGGTCCACTGAAAGAGAAAGCAGATAGCAGTATAAAGTATTTGAGGGGCTGCCACAACAAAAAGGGGGTAAACTTACTTTCCAAAGCACTAGAAGGCAAGACAAGAAACAATAGGTGGAAATTAATCCAGAATTAATCCAACCTGGAACTATTATTAAATTATTAAACTATTAAATTAATCCAACCTGGAACTATTGAAAAACTTCCTAACAGTGAGAACCATTAAACAGTGGAACAGCTTGCCTCCAGAAGTTGAGGGTGCTTCATCAGTGGAGGTTTTAAGAAGAGACTGGATAGCCATTTGTTTCAAATTGTATAGGGTCTCCTGCTTGAGCAGGGGGTTGGGCTAGAACAGGGGTCTCCAACCTTGGCCACTTTAAGCCTGAAGGACTTCAATTTTCAGAATTCCCCAGCTGGCTTTGCTGGCTAGGGAATTCTGGGAGTTGAAGTCCACCAAGCTTAAAGTGGCCAAGGTTGGAGACCCCTGAGCTAGAAGACCTCCAAGGTCCCTTTTAACTCTATTATGACTGATTGCTTAAAGTTAGTATGATAAACTTTTACAATTTCTTTCTTGCTTCTTATCAAAACACAAATAAATATTGTAGACTAGAGAAATCTGTTCAGTAAGCCTTGCACAGGCACTATCAATGAGACTGATGAATTATGTTGCTGCATTTAAACTATATTATGCAATTCAGTAGCTTTACTTTTAAAACTTTTGCCATCTGTTACTGCAAGCTGCAACCTACTGACCCAGCCTACTACTCAGTCACTTGTCATGCACAGACAAGCCTTTTGGGGTTCTTAGGGTGTGTTCGCTTTGTACTGATTGAACTTCCGAAGAGCCTGAGGATCACAAGAGAACTTATCTAAGACATTCATGTGGGGTTAGATAATAACAATAAGAATCATGAGCATACAAATCCTATTTTATGAAGGAATACTTTCTTTAAGGTATATTTTCTTTAAAAAAAATTACCAACCCATCAGACCAAACATTTACTCATTATTTACTAGAAAAGAAGGAACTGCAAATATAATCTACAACTGAGAATAATATGACACATTCTTCTGGAAAAGAAAGAAGTGATTGAGAAAAAGAAAATGTATTTAATATACTTGATATTTAATTTAGGAAATATAGTTTACAAATAAGAATTATATGACATATTCTTCTGGAAAAATAAGGAATGACTCAACAAAAGGAAATTTAGTCAAAATATTGCTTTACTTTTTTTTTTAAACCCAGTCTGAAATTTTATTACAATATAATATTTTGTTTTCAAAGAATTGCAATGCTGTTGTCAGCTTAAACAAAGCATATTCTTCAACAATTTCTCACTAATATAACACCTGAGATTTTAGAACCAATAAACATCATTATTTATTTATGTCACTGAGCATTTCAGGATTGTGCTTGTTTTATTATATATATAATTGTATTGACTTACTCAAAATGTTTTTTTCCATTTTAATATACAGCTGCTCTTCAACTTATGACCATAATTGAGCCCACAATTTCGGTCATAAGTTGTGACAGTTGTTTAGCAGATCACCATATGACCCTGTGCTGATTTTATGACCACTTTACAGCAGTCATTAAGTGAACACAGCACTTGTAATGTAAACACCGCAGTTCTAAAGTGAACACCACAGTCGTTTAATGAATGCCACAGTTATTAAGCAAGACCATTGTCTGCTATGGTGTTTTTTTTCCTGAAATTGGAAGTAAATGACAGTTGCCAGCCAAAATGTTATAAATCACAGTGAGATGCTGCAAACAGCTGTAAATGAGGCCAAACTGCCAAGCACTCAAATGCAGTTATGTGACCATAGGCTTGTGGCTGCGTTGGTGGTGGAGACAACTGCCACAACTTCAAATCTGGGGTGTAAGTAGCTTTTGGGGGGTCCACTGTAACATAGCATAGTCACTAAGTGGCCAGTCATAAGTCAAGGACTTCCTCTATTGCAGATGGGTCTGGAAGGCAGCTTACAGTTTTCACAAATATTTAAAAGGAATAAAACAGTTACCACAGGGTTTATGTGTCCACATCCCATCGGCCAACTCATTCTCCAAGTGTGCCTCTCTAGGTAGCCCAAAGAGCGCCAACTATATATCAGAGAGCAATGAAGCCCACAAAGTACAAAAATCATTTTTAGAAATAAATCAGAACAACCCAATAGGGGCTTGGCATATTAAGGAAGTCTTGAAAGAGAATGATACATTTGGACAATAAACCAAGTGAGGAAGAAATAAATAGAGAAATATGAGAACAATGATACTGACTGACTGCTGCAATATGCTTTAACACCTCGTAGCAGCAGCCATCACTGACACAGCACTATGAAAAGTTTACATCTGAGTGTGGATCAGAAAAATTTGGTCCTTATAATAAAAAAGAAACAAAATAACATTATGAATGGCTCAGCAATGTGGCTTCCTTCTTGAGAATGTAAGAAGAGATAAAATGTAAATGCCTCCTATTTTTTTTAATATCCAGACTACTTATTAATTCTTATTTGTAGATTATATTTGATAAATTTAAATATTCAGTATGTTAGTTAAATGGCAAGAGCCGGCACTGAAACTATAGTTCAACCTGTTTATTACGCATTAGAGGGTATCAACATATTATGCAATGATCTGACAGTACTGCACCACTTAATACTTAAGAAATATTAAGAAAATGAATGTCAATGTGTTCAGGATGAGAGGGATTAAACAGAAAGGCATAACTCTTCCATATAAATTGGTATATAAAACACTGAGACAAGATTACTACAACATCATGTACTCATATGATAAAACATTTAATACAAATCATGCAGGCAAGCACATGATTTTTTATACACAGAACAGTTTTAGTCATATGTTAAAGAATTTTATTTTGGTTCAAGTTATTATTTGAAAGGAAGCAATAGTATTATTAAACTAGATTAATGCCCATTTCCCTTTAACAACTCTGGGAGAAATGTGATCCCTACACTTTTCATTACAAAGGAACAAAATCAGTAGCAGGACAAATCTTCCATTTCCCATTTCTGAAAATAGTAAGAAGTATCATGATCTCTTCCATCTAGGAACTAATTGAAACCAGAGAGGGGTGAGAGTTTTCTCTAAGCATACTTTTTCAGATTGATTAAATAACATTAAAGGCCATAGCTAAACATGCTCTATGTGAAGCAGGATATGCAACTGCTCAAGAAAGACTACTGCCTGACCCCCTTTTATACACATTTATTTTAAGGTAAGCACTTCCTAGATTACTGCAAACAGGAAAAACATATATGTGTGTGAATCATCTGTACTATCTTGTGACAGCATGTATTTGGGCTTAGCTTTGCATGGGTGAGTTTGTTTTAGCCAGCACATTTGGAGTAATCTTTTCTGTAGCAGAGTCATTGCTTTACACCAATAATTTAAAAGATGTAAGTGAATTTCATAGTTTCCCAGAGAGAACTGCAGTTTCAGCTATTTAAAAGAAGATCCAAAAAAAAAAAAAGGCTGAAGGCATATGTTTAGACACAGTTTTGGTCTCAAAATTTAAATTAAAAATAATCATGATCAGATGTTCTTTAGAATTCTGAACTACCATTTTTAAGAACTGGAAAAACTTACATGCCCTCCTAGATAAGGGACGGAATTTATTTGACAAATTCTTACATTTTTATATAGGATTCAGAATAAAATTATATGACAAACTGTTGCATTTTTACACTTTTGAAAGGTAGTTTGAAATTCAAATGATGTACAAAATAATTGCATGTTGTGAGCAATACATACTAAAACATACACCTTAGACAAATACAAAAAACAAAAATGCAAATACATTTACAAAAAATGCAAATAATGAAACTTTGACAAAGAAAATTGAACAAATCTAAGACATACATCCCTATCCAACCGCTAAAACCTGTGGAATATGGGTAGGTTTCTGACTGATCTGTATATATATTTTTTAAATTATAGAAATGCTTTGGACCTTATATGAGCAAAACATCTATCTACTATTAACACCACACCTCAGAGCAGCATAGAAGTGCTGCTATGAAACATTGTTCTCAGTTATTTTTAAAAAGTGTAGAAATATGATTTAACAAACACAGCATAAACTTTACATTTATGAAGAGCTATTTGAAATTTTAGGTTAAGCATAATTAACATAATTCATTTTATAAAAATAACTGTAGGATGCCAGTTGTCCATGTAGGAACGTCTGTGGGAAAAGGCAGGGGGGAAAATGACTAATACATCACTCATTTGAAACAATATGGGCATTGTCATAATCTTGATATTTTGACCTCCAAGTAAAACCATAAGAAAATAATGAAATGGATAGGCATGAGCATTTGTCATGTGCTATACATTTTCATTTATAGATAATGACATAGATCTCAATATATCTAAATTCATGCACAAAAACCCCATTACATATTAATTAGGAAAGAAGAGGTGGTTGTGGGATAGTTAGTTCTGAATACTGTACTTTACTGATAAATAATATTGACATGTACCCATCTTCCCTTTATATCACCATTAACAATAAAACAATAAAAAGGGATGATTTAACTCACTGAACTTGCACTGCCACAAGAAAATGTTGCTTCACATTAATGTGCATACATTTAATGCAAAAGATCTCCGAAGTATCAGAAATGGTCTTCCAATTCACAGGAGCAGCTTTCCATGTAGATACACATTGAAGTAAAATACAAGCAAAAATCGAAACAGTTCTCCATTTGGAATGAAGGAAATCATTCAGTTTCTCTACCATCAGTCAGTACCCATGGCCATGTGCCATGTAATATTGAAATTCATCTGACATGTTTCTATCCTTATGTTTAAATTTCACCTTTTCTTTTGCATTTGATTCCTTCCTGCCCTGCAAAACAACATGTACCTGCTGAGATTTGGGATGGAAACATGTGCCTGCTGAGATTTAGAGTATAAATACTATTGAACCAGTGGACTAAAACAAGAATAATATTTGGCTACAGATTACTTGTCTTCTGAGGCATTGATACAGGAGAGGGTAAAGGCAAAGCAATTTAGACTGACTTCTACACAGAAGTTTGTACTTTGGAGTCAAGTGGGCATTTCTGAGGCAAAATTTGCCTTGACAAAGCGTATTGATTACTTCAAAGCTTTTTTCTTGTTTCTTACGTTTTGATACTTAAAAGGTTTTGAAGAAACTTCTGTATAAGCACAGTGATGGCTTTTGTGGTTCCTGGAGAATTCTAAGAACACAAATTGTTCAAACTGTGGAACTGGGTTTGGTAACCATGTGATATTGTGCACAATATATACTTAAGCAAATTAAAATATGGGTTGATAGCGCTTATTTATTTATCAAATTTAGAGATCTTACTTACAGTGTGACTTATGCTGAGAGGCAGGCTGTTTTTGGATCTTATTATTCTCCAATACAAATTGCAACTTATCTAGAATAAATTAATCTAAACAAATTGTGAAATCCAGAATGTTTTCTCTTGCCATGAATGAGTACAGATAACATTTAGAACAAGAATTTCAGTATATCTTGCAAAAATCATGGAGTTAAAAAATGGCCTTGAACAACCCAGTTATAACAAATGAGAAAGGCTCTTTATTAGAAATCCACAATTCAACATGTATAAAAGTAAAATTGAAAGAGTGGGTTTTGCCCAATTAATATATCTGCACTCAATATTCTGCAGTTTTATTTTAAAAAATGGTCATAGAATTCTGGGGGAAGCCCAGTCTCCATCTTATTTCAGTCCCAGAATTCATTTTCTGACATTATTTTTATTTAATATGGAAATTGTATGTACAACACTCAGATGCATTGCAGTAGTTTGGTATTTGAAGGCATTTTGCTACTGATTCCTATGTTACATCATGTAGAATACTTCTCTTAGCTGCAAGTTCCTCTTTGACTTTAAAACTTTGTTGTGAGCAAAACAAAAAACCCAACCCAGTTCATGTAAATAGTAGGGTAACCCTTAAATAATGAAGATAAAATCATTACTGTATGAACATTGCCTATGTACCCATTTTTTTAAGTCTTTTTGTCTCTTGGTTACTGCCTAGACTGGGGGTGTCAAACTGGATTTCTTCGAGGGCCGGATCCACATGTCCTTCTCCGCGGGCCACCTGGGAGGGGGGAGACGGGATGGATGCCTCCTGCAGCACTCTGCTGGCCAAAACAGGGTATGGGGGCACATGCAGCCCCCCTGTGCCCCATTTTGGCCGGCAGAGTACTGCAAGAGGTTGTCCAGGCTGCAAACAGGGCATGGGAAGGCCATGCGCTGTCCAGGCCGAAAATGGGGCCATGTGTGACCCCCGTGTCCTGTTTTGGCTGCCAGAGCAATTTGCTATATCCGGGCTGGCCCCACAGGCTAGATTTAAGCACCCCATGGGCTGCATCCAGTCCACGGGCCTTGACGCCCTTGGCCTAGACAATCCCTGCAGTTTTGTTGGCAAGATTTTGGGAGGGTTTTGCCACTACCTCTCTTCTAGGGCTAAGAAAGACTAACTGACCCAAGGACACCCAACTGCGTGGCCCTCCCAAGCTCAGCTATTGCTGGCTCCTGCTGTACACCTTAACTAGAGTTATAGTACCTTTCTACATATTCTGTACCAAGTCAGTTGAAATCAAAGTAAAAAAAAAAGTTCATATGTAATCACATTCAATTCCCAAGCAACTGAAATAACAGAAGAATAAACAGAACAGGAGGAGCTCTTAATTATCAATGTATTTGTACAGTGGCAATCTACTGCCAATTCTTACTCTATATAAATATCTTATTACCTTTATTGTCAGAGTACAACATGCGTACAATGAGATTGGCAACAAAATACTGGAGTTGGGTAGCAGAAAACAAACAAACTCGTAATAGTATCTCCATGGGGTGTTTAATTATAATTTGAGTCATGAATTCAGAAAGATCACTATATTTGGGAACCTAAAGAATAGTTTGTTTACAGCTCCAATAAAGGAAGCTATAATAATTGCAAAATGTTTATCAGTTGAGAAAGATTTACAGGAAAGGCAGAAGAATATGAAGGATTTCTCTGTAAGGAACAAATAAGTTAAAAATTAAGAAAACAGAATTGACTATGAAGAGAGCTTTTTGTAACATATGAGTATTTACATGTGGGTTTTCCTGTTATGAACATTAGCAATTCCCATTATAAAATCTACAACAGTTCTCTGACTGTCTAAATCACATGCTGTAGCAAAACATGGTGAAACTTGTGTTCATACTAAACTGATATTAGTACAACACAAGTATGACTTTCTATAGTCTTTATTCTTACCCAGGCATATCGAAATCAAGGCTTATGGACCACACAAGGTTCATGGACAGCTAGTAGTGAAGCCCCACAAGATCATAAACTTTTAACATTATTATGTGATTTATATGCATTAGCCATGTTATATATTTTATATGCAGCCCAAGACAATTCCTCTTTATTCAATGCGATCCAGGCAAGCCAAAAGGTTGGACATCCTTGTTCTTACCAATTTGAAGTGCACATGACAACCATCAACTTGAAGAATTCCCTTTTCAGCACACAGCTGGCAGTGCTGTAAGCAGATGGTTTATAGCAAAGCATACTTCCATTCTTTTTTCTCTCCTTCATTTCCATTTGTCTTTTTCTGCACCTTTACTCAGTGTGATACTTGAACCAGAATGCTTATAGCCAGAGATTCAAGGGCATAGCTCTGATAAGATACTTATGTTGCTGGTATACCTTAGATACCAATTATGCTCTCCTGCCTTAATGTTCCCCTGGACTGAGAGCCATTTGTATCTCAGTGGAGGTAATGGATGGCACCTCTGTTATTCTGTCATTTATTGTAATGGACTAATCTAGTCTCAGGCACTTTGCTTTTGAACATGCCAGATCTTGCTAGGGGGGCTATGTACAACCCAGAAGTAGTTTTACAAACGATGCTGGGGGAAGCTGTAGTCCTGTAGCGTGCCATTTCCCGATGTTAAAAATGGATTTTTTAACATTAAAATCAGGTGGATCAGGTAAATTTATGGACGTCAAAGGGGCTATATCAGTTATTCTGCCTTAATATGTTCTGTATATATAATGTAGATTCTGTTTACATTTTTTAGACTCGGGTTATGAATTATGATGGCTTCAAAGGCTTTTAAAGTATAAAGGAAAGCAGTATTAAATACAAGAGTAAGCAGAGTTCACCTCTAGGTAAGTTTCCCTTCCATTAACTCTCCTACCTTCTCCAGTTGCTGGCAATCTTTCTCATGTCTTTCTTTCAGTGCTATAATTTTTACCATGGCACTGTCCCAAGTAAGCAGGCTCAACATTACGTTATCCAAGCACCCCAAGCATTAAGCCCTCATCTCTTTTTCTCTCTCTCTCTTCAACCACCAGCACAATCAACTAAGTAGAAGTTGAGTTTCTGGGAGCTGTAATGTCATCAGCGTATAGAAGTTAATCTCACCAGTGTAACAGGTAAAGGTATAGGTTCACTTCGCACATATGTGCTAGTCATTTCCAGCTCTAGGGGGCGGTATTCCTGTTACAAAGCAGAAGAATCAGCGCTGTCGAAGATGTCTCTGTGGTCATGTGGCCAGCATGACCAGTGTAATATAGAGGACCAATATACTCGTTAAGACTTCAGACTTAGACATTGATGGGTAACTTTGAACCAAACATAAGGCTTTTTTGAATGAATAAAATAATAAAAGAATTGCCTGAATTTATTTATTTATTTGTTTGTTTGTTTGTTTGTTATTAATTAATTTATATGCCACCCATCTTCCTGTTGAAGTGACTTTGGCTGGCTTATTTCTATATGTTGCCTGCAGCTATGTGAGGAAGGACATAGTGTAAATCAATCAAATTGATTTAGGCTATAGATAAGCCACATTATTTCATAGTTTTGGAAGTGGAGGTGAGTGGTTTGGTTTCTGAGTCTGGAATGAATTCAGCTAAAGAGAGGTAGTTACAAACCTCTATACATCTTTCTGTATTTAAAAGGTCTAAGCTCAAAGGATCTGGATTTACACCCATATATCAATTGCAATCTCTCTTAAGTTTAAAACCAAATCCACATTCAGAAAAAAATATGAGTGTTTTAATTATTATTTCTCATTATAGAGTCAATCTGCTAGCAAAAACTGGTGTAATCCTATTATTTGTTTGGATCACTATTTTATTATCATTATATTTATGTATTGTGGTTTTGTAGTCTTTCTCTTGAGCTATACTGAATTTAATGTAAGCCACCCTGAATCACTTTGACAGCCATACAACTATTTCAAATAAATAAATAAATAAATAGGAACCCTCTCACTAAATAGCAAAGTGATAAGTGAAGCATCCAAATGTTTTCTCTTAACATACCAACATACCACCAGCCCAACTTTTTAAAAATCAAACATACAAATTCAATTTTTAGTTAGTTTTCTTTTCTGATTTTGCATCAGTCTGAATACAGCCAAGAAACAAAATATACTATTTTAACTATAAGAAGTTTTACTTATTCCATGTGGGCAGCTGCAGATACAGGGCAGATAAGTCTATCCTAAGCATGTTTATTTTACTACAGACTTGTAAACAATTTTCTCCCAAGCATTTTTGAACAAGATTAGAGTTTCATACAGCAACCAATATCCTTACTGCAGAAAGTTAAAAAGAAAAGTCAGCATTTATTCAAGTGCCCTATAAGATCTTTGCTCCTTATACAATACTTAAGACTATTTCAAAACTGAGGAAATCCAGTATTACAATTAATGAGGATGCATCAGACAACTGAAATCATTCTGTAGGGGACAGTTCAGTCCTATATGAGAAGCAAACATTCTTTTAGAACTTCAGTTTGATCTGAACCTAAGCTCAAACAACAGAAGATGCTTCTGTATAAACTACTAGCCGACATCGAATGCCTAAAAACTAAAAATGACCCTCTATAGTATAATTTATTTAGAACTATCACAGAAATGTATTTCTATGCAAACAATGTAAAATTGACTGAGAAGCAGAATTTGAATGATCAAAGTCATCCTTACTCTGAAGTAATCTGCTGCTGAGTTTCAATAGAAAAGTTCTTAGATGCCAGCATATATGATTTTTTTCAATTTATAAATTTCTATAAGTATGAGGACTACAAAAAAAGAAAGCTGTGGAAAGAAAGCACGATAGTCAAATTATATTATTCAATAAACTTGAAAGGGGAGTTCTTGCTATCTTCAACTACAGATTTCAAACAACCTAGTTAGCATTTGTGTCTTTTTCTTTTTTAAATTGTCAGCTGGTCTTTAATCTTCCCCAAACGGGATGAAACATACCATCTCTTATTACCTTATGGCATTCTCTAACTTTGCAACCAATCACAACTTTTCTCACTATCCACTACTAGACTCCTGACTCAAATTTTCTCAAGCATTATAATAGCCACATGCTATGAACAGTGTTTTATTTTTAAAACTATGCCAGCAAATCACATCTTTCCCCCAATATCATGCAGCAAAGAGTGGGAGGAGAATGGGAAGAAGTAAGAAAATATCTTCCTAGTAAATATAATTCAAAAGATACATTTTTGAGACAGAAGCAGTGTTAAATGTGAGCAAAAGCCACCAGCTCTAGATTTAAAGGAAATGTTTGACAGAGGCATTTTCACGAAGATTTCAGTCTTGGCTTCAAAGCTGGTTTAGGAAGAACAGACTATCCACATATTAAACTTCCTGGCAGTCCAGGCTGTTTAGAATCACTTTTAGTACCCTCCCTGATCCTGGAGAAGGATGGTGCTTGTAACCCTGCACGGTTTCAGAAAGTTTAACAGAGTATTGGCAAAACTGGGTTTAATAAAAAGAAAAAAAAAAGCACTGCACAATAAAATGGGAGATGATGGGAAGTTCCCCCAGAGCCAAGCTATTGCTAGAGACGTTAACATTAAAAAAAAAAAAAAACAATGGACCCAAACTGATTAGAATAGCATCTATGCACTACAATCAGCCCTCCTTATTTAAAAATCCAGGGAATGTAAAGATCCAAACCGGACCTCTTAAACGGACGGGACACTGTTCGTGGCTTAAGCTCTGAAAAATACCCGGGACATTCTCCAAGTCATATCTAAAAGCTCGATTCCTTATCCCAGCCGCGCTTATTCAGGGAGAAAACAGCACTTGCCCGAAGACTTTTCCTCCCCATTAGCGAAAGCTCAGCTGCTGAAACCGATTTGCTCTCTCCCCCAACCCTTTTTTTCTTTTTCTTTTCAAGTAGGCTTCCCGACCCTCAATCCGCCTGCCTGAACCCGGCACCCCAGAACCATCTCAGTCTCTCCTCAGACTATTGGAAGTGGGCGGCAGGCTTTCCCGTTAAAGCGGCTAGAAATCCCTTTGTTCGCCTTGCAGAAGCCGGGCGGGGGCGGAGGGGAGAAGGAGAAGGGACGCAAAGGCAGCTTTACTCACCGGAGATCTCCGCCTGGGGAACCACGTTCGGGCTGAATCCTTTCGCTCCATAGAGTTGCCGGAGCTCAGAGCAGCTCCTCGCTTTGTTGCCACCTTCAGTCCTGGCCGAACAGGTCGCGGCGACCCACAGTAGCCAAAATCCCTCCGGGAAGAAACGCATCCTGCCGCCTGCCCCAATCCCTCCTCGTCTGAAAGGAACCTGCAGACGCCGCTGAGGGAGGGGGGAAAAAAAGAAGAAGAAGAAGAAGAGGAGCAGCGTCCCGCCGGTCTCCGCGTGCCGCTCGGTACTCTCTTTTCAAGAGCTCTTGCTGGTGGCGGGGAGGTGATCGCTCAACCCCTCCTTCCGCTGGGCATCCCTCCCTACGGATGCCTTCCTTTTTCTCCCACGCTGGCAACAAGCAAGCCCTTTCAGGGGGGAGGCGGCGAACAATACAATCGCAGCGCGCAGCGCACAAGGTGGCCAAGTCAGCGGCGGGGGTCAGGCCACTTCCAGACAGGGAAGAGGCGGCCAAGGGGCGCGCTTTCCAAAGCAAAGAGGTGAAAGGTTGGGAAGAGGCTGAACTTCGATATAAATGCTCAACGGCCACTCTCAGAAAAGCAGATCCCGGCGAAGGAAATTCGCGTGCCGGCTCCAGAGATCGCTTCCCAAAAAACAAAAACAAATGGAGAAAGGAGGTTGCACAGGGAGAAGAAAAGGGAGAAAAAAAAAAACCCAAACGGAGCTTTTGTATGCAGTGTGTGATGATGATTATTTTTTTAGGAAAAAAAAATCCTTTGTTTTTGGTTTTTTTAAAAAGCACAGTTAAAAAGGAGACGTTGCATCTTTCAAATCTTGACCAGAGTATGGAGAAACCAAATGATGCTAATAAAGATGGGGAAATGGTTATAAGTCTGGGAGGGAAGTTTGAGCGCGGAAAACGACGAAGGAGAAGAAGCGGCACCAGGCGCTCTTCTCCCCAACCGGACTAAGCGCAGCTCTCCCAGGCAGGAGTGAGTCGCGCGCGCCCGCGCACGCACGCCTCGATGACTCCGCTGCGCCCGCCGACTGTGGTGGTGGCGGCGGCGGCGGCACGAAACGGCAGCAAACAGCAGCAGCAGCAGCAGCACCTGCAAGCGCAGCCAGAACCAGAAAGAGGCGGCTCCACAACAAGGCAAGGCTTCCCCGCCGGACGTGACATAACACCTAAAGACGGCCAATCCGAAAAGAGCGTGGCTTTTTTGCCCAGCGATCCCGACGAAGCCCCACCCACTTTCTTCAACTGCACACGCAGATGTGGGATGCTGCCCCCGCAGCCGCCCCCGCCAAAGTGCTGGTGGTGATCCCGGTTCCTTGTTGGGATCGCCGTACAAAACCTTCTGAAGTGACGGCTTTAGCAGAAACCAGAGCAGGGTTGCGTTATAAGCAGGGCAGCACGGAGAGAGGGAAGGAAGGGAGGAAGCGCATTTTGGGCACCCCGCTTTCCAGACTTTTACATGTACACACCCTACGCACGTTATTGCTGAACAAGTCAAGAGATTGGTTAGTATGCAGAAACGGAGATGAGGCAGCCTTTGGACACAATCCAAAGAACCGGTTCCGGGGAGCCACCGGAGAGAAAATAACCCGAACACGGCGGAGGCGACCTTGCCTTCTTCTGATCTGGACTATAATCCCCACAGTCCCTTTTGCCACGGACAATTGTGTGGAGCAACTGACAAGATGTCAAAGTCCAACAATCTCCGAAAAAGACGCCTGATTGCCCGCGTAGAAATGGATTAGCCGGCCGCCGCGTGAGCCACAGCTGAACCTTACTCAATGGGCTTAAATAGCTCGGTGCTCGTGTTAAACGATACCCTGCTTGGAATCCCGCCCGTTTGCTCGCCAGGTCGCTGCAGCCGCCGCCGAGAGCTTTGATCTGCGCTAGTTCGTCTCGCGCAGATTAAGGCGGGCGAACCTTTGGCGGTCAGTAGGACAAGCGAAGAAGAGAAAAGCGGCGAGGCACTTGCCTTATTGTTTTCGACCTCGCCTCTCTAAGTGCGGGTGGGGGGAGTCCAGTCGAGAGCCTCTCTGATTTCCTTCAGAGCTGCTTAAAATGATTAGCATTGACCGAACATACCGCACTTACCAACCCTGGTTTCCAGAAAGGAATACAACAGCATTTATCAGAAATATCTCTCTTCAACAAGGGACGAACACTGGAGGTGTGGAGAGGGGGTTAAGGGAGAGAAAAGCATCCCTCCTTCCTTTCCCTAGATAATTGTTCCACAAAGCCCCAAAGTGCCAATAGGTGCCACGCTCAAGTATGAAGTAATTGCTCTTGCTGGATATTAATCATAGACGACAAGAGCAGCCTGTGTCTTGCTGGATACCCAGTTTGTATAAAACAAAAGCTAGTGCTAGTGACTACAGAATTGGGTGTGGGGGGGTTGTTTGTTCCAAAAGGCTATTAGCAACTGTTAAGGGAACTGCTTGACCTTTCTGTGGGTAGTTCGAAAATTCAAAATGAAATTAAAAGATAAAAGATCATCCTGGGTTGTTATTGACTATTATTATTATCAAGTTATTATTGAAACACATTATTATCAAGTTATTATTGAAACACCTTGTCAAGATATTTGACAAAAGCCTTTGAGCATAGTGGGGCTTTCTTCACTGAGGAAAAGTTCCCAACCTCAAGAGAAATTTCTCTGGGCCAGTAGTCATATTCCTCTGTGAAAAGAATCAGTCAAAACAGGTTTCTCATCCCTTCAGGAAGAAAGAAAGAAAGAAAGAAAGGAACTCACTGTTTCTGGAGGGAAATGCTGAACAATTGGTTTTTGTCTGGCTTTCCAGTGCTGGGATCGTTCTGATGAGGAGGCTTTTATTTTGACCAGGCTGTACCACTTTGAGGGCTGAATGCAGCACTTGACCCTTGGCATGCCAGAGATTCAAATGGATGGGACCATGATAAAAACTAATTTTTGATATAATTTAAATTGGTTAAATACTGTTAGATTATTACTGTGCATTTATTAGTTCTCTATTTCTATCATAGTAAAATTGTGGTAAGGTGGCAACTCTGAAAGGCACTGAGGCCTCATCTAGTGCCTTGTAGTCTTCATTCCTGATTAGACTAGAACCGCATTTGAGAATCCTGAAATAAACTTTTCTTCATCCAATGTCTTTTGATTACTATGCTGGTTGGGAATTAGGAAAGTTACAGTCCCAAATTCTGGAAATATCAGGTTGAAGAAGGCTGCCTAAAATAAGGTATTTGACAACCCATTTTTCCCTACACCATTATCGCATTCTGAATGATTAGAAACATATTCTTGCTAAATTCTGGAAACATACACATTTCACATTAAAATATGTCATTGACATTATTCATTAATTCCTTTCTTTGTTTTGTGGATTTATAGCCACCTTTCTACTAATGTTCAAGGCAGTTCCTTCATTATATTCTTTTTTCACACTGTAAAGGGTGTGAAATCTTTTGAGAGCTAATTCTGGGAACATCAAGGCATTGAACAAAAGATTTGGATAATCAGCACTGAAAAAGAAATAACTCCTAATTTGCAGATCAGAATAGCCTGCGGTCATCTACAGGAAAAAAAAAATGTTTCTGAAGAAGAAACCTAAAGTAGAAGGAAAAGACTGAAACAACATGAGGCAAGTAGTATATGAACAGAAAACAACAAAGGAAAATAAAGCCAGTGATAGAAAATGAAAATTCTTCCAGCATAAAGACCGCTGCCTTGAAGAAATATGGATGGCAAACAAACAAAAAAACTAACCAAATAAACAAACTAACTAACTAAATGCCACTGTTTGTCAGTCACTAAGAGAAAGTTCTGTCTTCAGAACAGCTGTTTCAAGTATTAGAATGTTCAAGGGAGGTACAGAATGTTTTTGGTACAAAATAAGAATGTGGAGAAAAAGAGAAGGGCACAAGAAATATCTCTTTTCTGCAATTTTCTATCCAACCTGAAGAACTTTGGATGCTTGAATGGAAGAACAAAAGATATAGAAATATATCAACAGAAAATCCTGCATCTGAACATGATATTTCCCAGTTCCTAATTTGTTTGAAAGTCAGAATATCCATCTTAATGTACTGAAAATGAAACTAAATTTTACAGAATTTTCATCTAAAGGAAGTTGTATCATCATCAAGATCATTCTTATCAATTCAGAGCTCTACTTTTGCACAAAGCACAGTAATGATAACTGTTGCAGATTATAATTTGCATCAACCAAGTTGTAGAGTCATGTCTTTTGTGCTTATTTATTTTGTCTTAATTACTTACATTTTTACTAAAATTGATGGAAATTGCTTCCAAACAATTCTGATTCAGATGGCAATCAACATGACTGACATCAGAAATGTCTAGTGAGATATGGGAAAGATTAAAATTATTCTACCCATAATGTCCTGTCACTGAATATTAGGAAATGGAAAAGCTTGCTAAAAGCTCAGTTTATATTTTTTTAATCAGACTACAAAGAAAATAAATGTTGCAAACAAGTTTGTTTATGCAAAGCCTTCCTATTTCTTTTTTATTTTTTAAATTCTCGAATAGATTTAACTGACTACAATACTCTAATACATCACAGAAGTAAAATAACAATAAAATATATTTACATCATCAAATATTTTTGGTATTTCCAGTATAAAATATGAATAAGTGAAATGTTTATTTTTTTAAAAATGTCCTGCCCAATTGGCATGGCTACCTTCAGCTTCCTTCAGCTTTTTTTGTTTATCAAAAATGCCATGGTTCAAATGTTTCAAGAACATTTATACCAAAGTTCACTCCGCCAAAAGGCTTCATTTCTTCTAATGAAGATGAGTAATTCTTACCAGTATTTGTGTGTTCTGAACTTCCGACTGATTAGCTAAGAGAATTTTAGGGTATTTTAAAATTACAGTTATTTGTGTTTTATATGATTCAACTGAAAGAAAATTATTGAAATAAGCACAGTGCAAAGACTCAGCACAGAAGGATTGTCTCTATTCATGAACCAAAACCCAGTGTGTTGTAAGGCACAGTTGACTCTTTAGTAAAGACACTAATAACCTAGAAGCTCATATTCAATCGGCTACAAAAGCCGAAGAATTCATAATAGGATATGCTTTTGTGAGATCAATTAAAAATGTTATCAAAATAATTAATTTTCTGAAACTCTTCACCAAGAAGGTTTTGAGGTGTAATATAAAGCTTGCAATACATAAATACCATAATAATAGTTAGTCTTGGCATGCAAAAGTTCATTTAGTGACCTTTCAAAATTACATTAGCACTGAAAAAGTGACCTCTGACCATTTTTTTTCACACTTTATGATTGTTGCAGAATTCCCACAATCATGATCTAAAATTCAGGTGTTTGGCAACTGACTCATATTTATGACGGTTGCAGTGTCCTGGGATCATGTCGTCCCCTTTTGCGACCTTCTGAGAAGCAAAGTCAATGGGGAAGTCATATTCACCTCACAACCTTAATAACTTGTAACATGGGGCAAAATTTACTTAACAACTGTTCACTTAGTAACAGAAATGTTGGGTTCAATTAAGCTGTCATTGAACAGGATATAAGGCATGTGATAGATAAATAAAATAAATATTAAATGCAAGGGACAATAAGCCAGAGGAGATTAAAAAAAAGGCTCACTCACATTGTTGCACCTGAAGTTTGCAATTTATCACAATAGTCCTATGTAACTGTTCAGGCTGAATGCATGAGGGAGCATTTCGAGGTAGAGCCCAGGTGTGTGTATAGAAGCTCCACCTTAATATGTATGCAGTGATCCTAGCATTTACATTTGATAAACTAAGTACTGCTTTGAAAATGTCAACATAGCATGTGTTAAGGGAAAGTGGTTTGTGTTTTCCTTAATACCTCTGTGCATATTTAGCGAATTAGAGTGCACTGCACACATGGAAATACTGAGGGTACACTGGCATGATCCCCCATCTATCTATACCCTTGCCTCTCGTATTCTCTGTCTAAATCTCTAAACAGGACTTATTATGAGTTGGAATATAGTTTTGCAGATATAAGTGGATTAAGGTCCCAGGATGCAGTGTGTTAGTACATCTTCCAAAGTAATAATGAAATGCATGACAACTGAATAACCCTCATTTATCATCAGGGTGTTAAACAAAATTGGAGAAGGGACATTTTTGCTTTCATTGTTCTGGTTTTCTTACAAATAATATAATTTTTGTCTATTTCTTGTTTCTTTCTCTCTTTGTTTGTCTATTTTCTTGTCCTTCATTCAAGTTATAGTATAAATGGTTTCTGTGGATATTCATGTCTAAGTAATAAAATTAATAACAAATTATGAGAGAAGATTATTAAGAATATATATTGGATAGCCAAATCAAATCTTTAAAAGGACAATTTTTTTTGAAACCAAATATTAGAAATCTGAAAAAGACAGCCATGATTAACTGTGTAGGAGCTTTCTTATTTTTTCAAAGCAGTATCTAATTTACAAGGTATAAAAGCTAATCATGGGTGTAAATGCTTACAAAAGCCAGAGGTAAGTTTTACCACAGTTCTAAATACCTTAGTTAAAGGAAAATCCTGCTGAGATCAGTGGGATGTTCAAATAATATAGTTATGACTACTTGATAAATTTTAGTACTCTCAGTGGGATGTAGGGGTAGGGAATAAAACATCTCTAAATGTTCATAATTTTCTTGTAATTCAAAAAATGTCATAAGCCTTTGAAGCACAGTGGAACTACCAGAGGACGGAAAAAGAGCTGATATGGTTCCAATCTTTTAAAAGGGAAAAAAAGTAGATTCAGGAAACTACAGACTAGTCACTTTGACATCAATATCTGGGAAAATCCTGAAACAGGTAATCAAGCATGGATTTGTGAGTCTCTGGAAACGAACAAGGCAATTAATAGAAGCCAGCATGGATTTGTTAAGAACATGTCATGCCAAACAAATCTTCAATAAATTAGTGGACCAATGAAATGCAATGGATATACTATATTTAGACTTCAGTAAATCATTTGAGAAAGTACACCACATCCTATTTCCTGGTAAGAAAAATATGGGATAAACAGTACCATAACAAATTGATCTGACAAAACCGCACTCAGTGTGTCCCCAATGGAACTACTTCTACTTGGAGGGAAGCATACAGTGTGGTATCTCAAAAGTTCTGTTTTGGGCCCAGTGCTCTTCAACATCTTAAATGACTAGATGAGAAGACTGAAGGAATTCTCATCAAATTTGTGGATACTCAAAGCTGATGGGAATAGCTAACACTTCAGAAGAGAAACTCAAGTTTCAGAAGGATCTCGACAGACTTAAGCTCTGGGCCCTATCTAACAAGATATTCAGTGGTGAGATAATGGTCCTATACTTACACAGGGAAAAAAAACAGAGGCACAAATACAGAATGGGCAATATCTGGCTCAACTGTAGTGCCCATGAGAGAGAACTTGATGTCCATGGGACCACCATTGATGTTTGAGACAGCAGTGTGCTGCAATTCCTAAAAATGTCAATATAGTTCTAGGCTGCATCAACAGAGGGATCACACCCGTATCATGGGAAGTGATAATACTGCTCTGTATTGCATTTGTGAGGCCCACATTTGGAATTCTGCATGCAGTTCTGGTCCCACAATATAAATAGACGCTGAAGCCCTAAAAAGAGTGAAGAGAAGAGCAACAAAAATGATAAGTGATCTGGAGGCTAAATCCTGTGAAGAATGGATAAAGGAAGTAGATATATTTAACTTAACAAAGAAAAGTTTGAAGTGTGACATGATAGCAGTCTTCCAATATTTGAAGAACAGAGAATATTGATTTAGTCTCTACAGCACAAGACAAGAAGTAATGGATAGAAGATCATAAGAGGGAGATTCAACCTGGAAACAAGGAGGAATTTACCAACAGTAAGAACAATTAAGCAATGAAAAAGCTTGCCTCCCAAAGTAGTGGGTGCTCCATCACTGGAGGTTTTCAAGAAAAGTTTGAACAGCCTTTTGTCTGTGAAGGTATGGGGTGTCTTGTCTTGGGCAGGGCATTGGACTAGAAGATCTCCAGGGTTCCTCCTTGGAGTCCTATGGTTTTATAATTCTAAATCAGTCCACAAGAAGGCTAAAATTACTTTTATTAAGAATGCCTATAATAACAAAATATTGAAAGTTCAATTGTGTTGTACCTGAGGCTCCTTCATATATTTCAGTGAATTAGTGACATGTCTCAGTGGTTTAAGAATGGTATCTGGACATTAAAAATGCTTTACCTCCTTTTCCCAAGATAACAAAGCCTGCATATATCTGTCCAGATCATCCTCCTTGCTCTCTATAAGTCATCTGGCCATTTTTCTTCTGTTGCAACGCTATATTTTATGTTTCCATAATTCACTTCACAGAGTTAATAATATTATGTATGCTGCCTTAAACTGAAAAAAATGGAAGTGGAATATAAATCTAATAAATTCATATGTATCTGTTGTCTGCCTTGTGAATGACTTAAGTGCAAGATTAATTTCTAAGAGAATTTCACAGAAGTCGCTTTCCTTTGAGGTAAAGCCAAAATATCCTTTGAACAAACTGAATGAGAAAAGGTAGAAAAATGCAGAATTTCCCTCTCTGTCTCTAGTGACTTTCTTCCCAAGTCCACTCCCTTGCATGGGAATTTCCAACACATATCTTCAGGCATTGACCAGGATTTAGAAGATTTTGAATCCCATTCTAAGAGAACTAAAAACAGGTAGGAACAAGTTCTGGAACAGCTGCTAATGTTTAAAGAGACCAGGAGCATTAATAAGACTTTAAATCAATCAGTAGATGTTAAATATTTTTCTTGGTTGTTATCTCTAGTAGTTGGAATCTATCAAGATACCAAGATCTGTGCATCAGGATGACAGCATCAGGACCAATCGATTGTCAGGTTGTATAGCAATATTTTTCAAGATTGGCATGCTGGCTTTGAAATTCTGGGACTTGCAGTCTATACTTCTTAAAGTTGCCAGTTTATGGTGTATGGTGTTCCAGAAGGCAGGTGCTGCAACAGGTAAAACTAACAACTTTTGAGTTTTTAATTCAAATACTGAATAAATACTGAATACTTATATAAATATGTGCATATAAAATATAATTTACATTTACAGGATGCCAAATATTTATTTTAAAAAAGCTTTTTAACATTGGTTTTCCCAACCCATCCTTTCTAGGTGTGCTGGAATTCCATCTGCCAGGATTCCATTAGTCAACTGTAATGAAGACTGTTAGGGATAACATTGTTTACCCTAACTGGTTTGGGTAAAAAAATAATAAATAAGTTAACATGGTTTGTTGGTTAAAATGTGTGTAACTTTAACTACAAGAATGTAATTAAGGGTGTGGTTGTAAAAGCACCATAAAAGAAGCAAGTCAATTGCAGCTCTCTCTCTCTGGCTTAATGATCCCTAATTACTGGATGGATTGATGACTGCGTTTTTCCTTACTGGAACGGAGGAGAGAAAGGAGTGTTGATTTCTCAACAGAGAGAAGAGATAATACGGACTGATTTATTGTAAGTGAACTGACATTGGCTATTCAACACGGACTTTGCAAATTGAGTATTCTAGACTGGACTGACTGAAATGATACATGACTAATGGACCGTTTATTTTGACTATGCTATAATTCCTAATGGAATAAACTATATTTTTGATAGCACAAGCGTATCTGTTTTTTACTGCGTGTTAACTAAAATACAAACTTATCTCACACATTTACCTGTCTGCCTATCAGACTACGCTACACATTCTGTTTAGTTTGTTTTCCTTAACACTCGTTGGGGAATTCAGGCCTAACACTGGTTATGGGCCCAGAGACTGCAAAGTCAGTTTAACTAGGATAAAAAACAGGTTTATGTAAAAAGTGAGATTTTGTGTTGTTACACGTTACAGTAAACAGACAGCTGTGTTTTTATTAATTATAGTTTTATATCCATATATTGAAACATGGCACAAGTCAGTCTACAAAGTTTGTCCCTTATATCCAAGCTGGATGGAACAAACTATGTTTCATGGTCTATGAAATGTAGTCTACTTCTACGAAGAGAAGGTCTGTGGAACATAATTGAAAACCCACCAAACGTAGAGGAATGGGATCCTGAAAATGAGGAAGATAGTCAAAAGATAGAAGACTTTAAACAGAAAAATGAACAAGCTCTTTGCATCATAGGACTAACACTATCTGATCAGCAACTTGTTCATATACGCGGAGAGCAAACAGCTGTTCGGTGTTGGCAAAAACTGAAGAGGATTTATGTCCAAGATAACGTTGGTGCTCACATAAATCTAACACGGAAGCTTTTCCGGACGCATCTCCAAAAGAATGGTGATATGCTGAGTCATTTGAATACTATGAAAAGCATTTTTCAAGAACTGCACGAGAAGGAGCTTATTTTCTCTGAACTACACCAGGTCTACATAATTCTATCTTCATTAGACGAAAGTTTTGATGACTACGTAACTTCCCTTGAAATTTTACCTAAAGAAAGCCTAACTTTAACTGATATCACTGGCAGATTGATTGAAGAGGCCAGAAGAAGGCTTGAAAGAGATCAGTTAAGGAGGGAGCAACCTCAAAAGGAAGATAATGAACCTACTGCATACGCAATTAAAAAGTGTTTTAATTGTGGAGGAAGAGGACATTTGGCAAGATTTTGTAAGAAAACAAAGCGCCAGAATGCAAGTCAGAATACTGGAAGTCATCAAAGAAAAAATAAAAATTTTGAGTTAGTCATGTATAGTAATGGAGTTGTGAAAAATAATTTATGGGTGGTTGACAGTGGAGCATCCCACTGTATAACAAATGATAACAAAAAATTTGTAAAAATGTCCATGAGTTCACAGCATATCTCATTGGCAAACGGATGGAAAATGAAAGCAAAAGGTGAAGGTATTGCACATTGTTCTTGTATAAAAGAGAACGCAAAAATGTTATATGTACCTCAACTTAAATTTAATTTGCTTTCAGTTAGAATGTTGGTTAGATTAGGATACGTAGTTACCTTTAGGGGAGATACTTGCTTAATTGAAAAAGAAGGTAAGAAAATTACTGCATCTTTAAGAGGTGAATTGTATGTGTTAAATGATAATGGTTTAGAGGTGGCTAACACGGTTTATGATAATAAGAAACCTCATGATGAATGTATTCACTTGTTACAATCGACGGCTAGGTCATTTAAATTTTAAAATGATTAAGAGAACTGTTCAACTATCTAAAGGAATAAGTTTGAAACCTTGTAATAAGTATTTGCAATGTTCTGCTTGCAATCAAAGCAAAAGCAAAGTCATACCGGCAAATAGAGTTGATGGATTTACTACCAAAGAGCCTTTAGAGGTAGTATTTGCCGATATAATAGGTCCTAAAAAACCAAGTGTAGGTGGTGCTCGATACATATTAAGCATAATGGACCACTGTTCTAGGTATGGTTTCTGTTTTCTAATGAAGAGAAAAACTGAAACGTATCTAAATTTCTTTAATTGGTTAAAATTTGCAGAGAGGAAAACTAAAAAGAAATTAGTAACTCTTATAACAGATAATGGTGCGGAATTTACAAATAATAAATTCCAGAGTAGACTTAGGATGGCAGGTATTCAACATAAAAAGTCTGCACCATATAGGCCTCAACATAATGCCTTTATAGAGAGACGAGGCCAAACACTGCAATCAATGGGACGGACTATGTTGTCTGATTTAGGATTACCTGACAATTTGTGGGGAGAAGCTATAATGTGTGGTAATCACATATTAAATAATGTTGTTAATTCATCAACAGGTGAATTACCATTCACACTGTGACATGGTAGGAAACCTGATTTAAGTTACATTCACACATTTGGTGCACCAGCATGGGTGCATATCCCTACACAACTCAGAAACAAAGGACAGCATAGAGCTAAAAGATTATTTTTTGTTGGATATCAATCAAACCATAGATATTATAGATTCTGGGAACAAGGTACATCTAGAGTATACTGCAGTGCTAGTGCACAATTCCTAGAACATATAGGATGGAATAGATTAGAGCAAGATTCAGATATTGATGTAATTATAGAACCTTACAAGAAGCAGAAAGAAAAGACTAGTTATAAGAAAAGTCTAATTAAAGAAGAAGTCCACGAAGAACAAATAGAACCAGAACAAGAGGAAATAATTGATCAAGAAGAGATAGATAATCAAGAACAGGAAATAAAGGAAAGTCCACCTGTAAGTCCTGTAATACCTAGACGCACAACACGTGTAACCACACCACCTGAAAGGTATCAGGCAAGTATAGTTTGCCAAGTAAATAAAGTTCCTACTAGTATAGATGAACTTAGGATGTATCCTGTAAAAGATCAGGAGAATTGGCAAAAGGCAATGGAAAAAGAGTTAAATTCATTAAAGGAAATGAAAGTATATGAAGATACCAAATTACCTCCAGGAGAAAAATCCATTGGGTGCAAATGGATATTCAAAGTAAAGACTGGAAATAATGGGACAGTTACTTATAAGGCTAGGTTAGTAGCTCAAGGATTTAATCAAAATGCATTTGATTATGATGAGGTATTTACACCAAATTTAAAGGCTACAACTTTAAGAGCAGCTTTAGTGTGGGCAGCTAAGAAGAATTATATCGTTAACCATTTAGACGTAGAAACTGCCTATCTACATGCACCATTGCAGCATACAATATATTTGAAAAAACCAGTTGGTATAAATGATAATAAAGCAAATAGCAATGATTGTTGGAAACTCAAAAAGAGTCTATATGGATTGAAACAATCTGGCTATGAATGGAACCAATATATTGTGAAAGAATTAAACAATATAGGGTTTAAATCTGGTTTAGCAGATCCATGTATGTTTAAAAGAGAAAATAATGGAACGGTGTCATTATTGTTATTATTTACAGATGATAATGCTTTGATTACTAATACCAATAATGAAGCTACTGAGATTATTTCATTATTAGCCAAAAAGATAAAATTAAAGCATTTAGGTGAAATTAAAAAGTATCTAGGATTGACAATTAACAAAACCAAAAATGGATTTAAAATATCTCAAGAAGATAAAATTTGCCAATTAATTAAATTGTATAAAATGGAACTTTGTAAGCCGGCAAAGACTCCAATGAGTCAGGAAGTTTGCCAAACTGATGCTCAAAGTCCCAAATTCGATAAGACCATCTATCAATCTTTGATTGGTAGCTTATCATATATAAGCAATTGGTCAAGGCCAGATATTGCTTATAGTGTTAATCAGCTGGCACGATTTAATAATGATTCACATCAATGTCATTGGCAAGCATTAAAGAGAATTTTAAGATATCTTAAAGGAACAATGCACCATGCATTGTATCTAGAGCCAAAAGGTGATTTGATTCTTAGTGCCTGTGCAGATGCAAGTTTTGCAACTGACATAAACACTAGAAAATCAACATCTGGGATGGCTATATTATTTGGTAAGATACTAATAGGGTGGAGGTCAATCAGACAACAGCATATCAGCTTGTCCTCGATGGAAGCAGAATTTTCATGTCTGTCATTACTATGCACTGACTTAATTCTGTACAAACAGTTATTATTAGACATGGGTATAACTGTTAAAGATTCCATTATTGTGTACGAGGACAACCAGGCAGCCATACAGTTAGCTACTAATATTGCTGTAAAGACTAGATCAAAGCATACTGATTTAAGATACTTAAACGTTAGAGAATCTGTGAAAAATGGTCTAATTAAACTAGAGTACTGCATGACGGAAGAAAACATTGCAGACCAGTTTACAAAAGCTCAAGGTGTAGTAAAATTTAAAGAGAGTTGTAACAATTATGATTTAAAGGTGTAAATGGTTATATTATTATTATATTATTATTATTACCCAAAAGGGGAGAATGTTAGGGATAACATTGTTTACCCTAACTGGTTTGGGTAAAAAAATAATAAATAAGTTAACATGGTTTGTTGGTTAAAGTGTGTGTAACTTTAACTACAAGAATGTAATTAAGGGTGTGGTTGTAAAAACACCATAAAAGAAGCAAGTCAATTGCAGCTCTCTCTCTCTGGCTTAATGATCCCTAATTACTGGATGGATTGATGACTGCGTTTTTCCTTACTGGAACGGAGGAGAGAAAGGAGTGTTGATTTCTCAATGGAGGGAAGAGATAATACGGACTGATTTATTGTAAGTGAACTGACATTGGCTATTCAACACGGACTTTGCAAATTGAGTATCCTAGACTGGACTGACTGAAATGATACATGACTAATGGACCGTTTATTTTGACTATGCTATAATTCCTAATGGAATAAACTATATTTTTGATAGCACAAGCGTATCTGTTTTTTACTGCGTGTTAACTAAAATACAAACTTATCTCACACATTTACCTGTCTGCCTATCTGACTACGCTACACATTCTGTTTAGTTTGTTTTCCTTAACACTCGTTGGGGAATTCAGGCTTAACAAAGACTATAGTTCCAGATGATTTGTGAGATTTATTTCCACAAGGCTAAATATTAATGCATCCCTAATTCATTAAATTCAAATGTGTATTAACATCTAATTTTCTTTTATTCAAGAATGGGTGAAATCAAAACATAGAGAAATGCAGCTGGTTGAATTTACTGGCAAGTTTCAAATTGTTACCTGCAGCTTTCAAGCATGGCATCAATGTTAAATTTCTTATAATTCTTACTGAAAGCTAGAATTTATCCTTATGGTTAAGTAGAATTTAGCTTGACAGAATTCAGCTGCATTGACTGTTGGGGGAAAAAAATCCTTACAAGAATGATTTTAATACAAACCTGACTGTGAATAAAATAAGTTGCAGAACTTTCAGAATGGGTATCACTGTTAAGTAAAAACTTGTCAGTCAAATTCAATGATTTGCAGACTGACATTTGGGGAAAGAATGCTGTTTTTTAAAAAATAACATTGATAATCTGCCACTGATGTCTCAACATTGGAAATTTTAGAAAAGAATCTTCTTGTGCAAGGTTCAAAGCCACAGGACAGCTACAGAACTTATGAAATCACAAGAACTAGGAAGGGATGAAAGAATTCTTATAAAATGGAACAACTTTCTGAAAGAAGAAATATTTAATTTGAACCTTCTTTTTGGTATACTATAAAAACAAAAGAGGCATAGAAATGCAATATAGCGCTGATACAGGATAAAGACTGCAGAGACAATTTTCATAGGTCATTACAGATTTGGTTAAATGTTGGGCGGGAGTCTCTGTCTCTGTCTGTCTCTCTCCCTCCCTTCCTCTTCTTTGTGTCCACATGTGTGAGTGATTTTTCCCATCAACTTTTATGGCAAACAAATTGCCTTCAATTTGTTAAAATCTGGATAATGTTTTTATATTATGTTTATGTAATGTTTTATATATTTTTGGAGGTGGGGTGCTGAATTGGGTCTTGGCTATCCTTTCACAAGGCACAGCATATGTGAGAATGTCCTGTCTTTCATTTCATTTTATCCTCTTTCCAGCAATCTACAGCATCTCTTGCTTTCTACACTTCAATTAACTTTCCAGAGAAGATTTTATTAAGTTATTTTTTAGAGGCCAGGAAGTAGGAGAGTTAAGGGAGACTACAGAGTGTTGACAAACAGCATAGCAGAATAATAGGAAGAATTCTACTTTCTCTGGCTATCTAGAAAAAAATAAAAATGTCACCAATATTCCCAAATACCTTCAGGGGGAAAAAAGGCTAAGGAAACAGCAACCTGTTTTGACTTGGGAAGAAATGTTTGTGAAACTTTGAGAATACATTTTAGCACAGTATTATTTTCTATACTCATAGGCACCAGATACATTATCTTCTGTTCTCTCTCCTATTTTATTTGTGCAGTTCTATTACAACACACACACACACACACTTATGTCCTAAGATTGTTCTTAAGCAAATGCATCTAAGATTTGTAATCTGTTCCTTAGCATTTACAATTTTCTAGCTGTCTTTTTACTGTGAAATTTAATTATTAAACTTCAGTTTGTTAGTAGCAGCTGAATTCTGTTTCATCCCCTATTCATTCATCCCTTTTCTACTTTCTAAAATAAAGAAAAATTGTTGGCTTCAAATGGCAAATCTTTTCTTCTTTGATATGTGTCACCCTACTTCATTAATAACAAACCTTCATTGCTGCCCTTCTTCCCCATTTCTGTCATTATATTATTAATCTCTTGAAGGATTTACAGCTGACTCTTTCTATCATTCAGCTCCATTGAAAGCAAACAATGTATTTGTATGTATGGGAGTTGGGGTAGGGTGGGGAACAACAATGTCTGCCTTCACATCCAAACTCTGTCCACTGGTTGTGAAAAATGGTATCAGTGTGCATCCATATTAACTTTTCCCAGTGCAGTGACTTTCTGAAAGGTTGAAACTCTCAGAAATTGTTTTCAGCCTTAACCTTAATGTTGGCCATGATCTAAATAAGTCACTAAATCTAACCAGGGTACAGAAGCTAACCTAGTTTATCTTGTCATGTTAATATATATTGGACTGTGCTATATGGCTCAGCAGTTAAAGGTGCTAAGTTTGTCAGCTGGAAAGCTGATAGCCCGAGCTCAAGTCCTGAGTGCTGTGTAATGGGGTGATTCCTGTTATTTGTTCCAATTCCTGACCACCTAGGAGTTTGAAAGCATGCTAAGTGATTAGATAAATAGGTACCAGCATTCTGGTGGTGGGAAGGTAACAGCATTCTATGCCCTTCAGCATAAAGTCATGTTGGCCATATGACCACAGACATGTCTTTAGACAATGCTGGCTCCCTCAGCTAAGAAATGGGGATGAATCCCAGTCCCTAGAGTCAGAACAATGGGACAGGTGAAACCGTTATCTTCACCTTGATACTATTGTTTGTGTAGAATCCACAGCGGAAGATTTTACAAAACATAATGACTAGATTCATGTGCCATGCTAAACCAAACAAAGCAGCCACTGATTAGTATTATATGTTTATAATCTATGGTCCCCACTTTCAACCTACCTTGAAGTAAGACAAAGGACTCAATAAAGATTAAATTTCAGGTTCCTGACTAAAGTTTGTCAACTGATCAAAAAGCCATGTTATGAAAAAGTGTAGATAATGTGTTACAAAATACAACAAATGATGAAGATATCCAAATGATATTTTAATCACTTGATTTATCTTAGCAAAACTTTAATATGAGATAACTTTTTCTAATAAAGCCAATTTAAAGGAACTTTCATGAGTTACTTAGACTGAGTGCCTTAGCAGTCAAGTAGTTTTTGTACATATTGACAGTTTCCTGGGAACAACTTTACTGAATTTAATCAGTGGAGGAAACACATTGCTTTCTTTATTATAATCAATAGAGAAGACGTAAACAATTAACATCTGACCCACCACAATCTTTCAAGGCATTATTTTTATTCCAAGTGTTCTCCCAAGCCACTAATTCTGCTGTGTTATCTGAAAGAATATAGAGTTGTGAGCTAAGATGTGAGTGATATCAACACAAATGCAATGCACAAGTATATAGAGACAGAAAGCTGGCATGACCAGCTTTTCTGTAGTCTATGTAATTATACTTAAGATAACATTTAATTTTTAAAATTAATTTCTAAAACATTGCATTTAACATTTCTTGAAAAGTATTGGTTATTTGTAGTATTATACATAGAGTAAAAGAAACCCAACTTTTTATACCTACCTACCTATCTAAATACACTGCTCAAAAAATAAAGGGAACACAAAAATAAGACATCCTAGATCTGAATGAATGAAATATTCTTATTAAATACTTTGTTCATTACATAGTTGAATGTGCTGACAACAAAATCACACAAAAATTATCAATGGAAATCAAATTTAGTAACCCATGGAGGTCTGGATTTGGAATTACACTCAAAATTAAAGTGGAAAAAAACACTACAGGCTGATCCAACTTTGATGTAATGTCCTTAAAACAAGTCAAAATGAGGCTCAGTAGTGTGTGTGGCCTCCACATGCCTGTATGAACTCCTTACAATGCCTGGGCATGCTCCTGATGAGGTGGCGGATGGTCTCCTGAGGGATCTCCTCCCATACCTGGACTAAAGCATCCCCCAACTCCTGGAAAGTCTGTGGTGCAACGTGGCATTGGTGGATGGAGTGAGACATGATGTCCCAGATGTGCTCAATTGGATTCAGGTCTGGGGAACGGGCGGGCCAGTCCATAGCATCAATGCCTTCATCTTGCAGGAACTGCTGACATACTCCAGCCACATGAGGTCTAGCATTGTCTTGCATTAGGAGGTAGCCAGGGCCAACCGCACCAGCATATCATCTCACAAGGGGACTGAGGATCTCATCTCAGTACCTAATGGCAGTCAGGCTACGTCTGGCAAGCACATGGAGGGCTGTGCATAAAGAAATGCCACCCCACACCATTACTGACCTACTGCCAAACCGATCATGCTGGAGGATGTTGGAGGCAGCAGAACGTTCTCCACGGTGTCTCCAGACCCTGTCACATCTGTCACATGTGCTCAGTGTGAACTTGCTGTCATCTGTGAAGACCACAGGCGCCAGTGGCAAATTTTCCAATCTTGGTGTTCTCTGGCAAATGCCAAACATCCTGCATGGTGTTGGGCTGTAAGCACAACCCCCACCTGTGGACGTCAGGCCCTCATACCACCCTCATGGAGTCTGTTTCGGACCATTTGAGCAGCCACATACACATTTGTGGCCCACTAGAGGTCATTTTGCAGGGCTCTGGCAGTGCTCCTCCTGTCCCTCCTTGCACAAAGGCGGAGGTAGCGGTCCTGATGCTGGGTTGTTGCCCTCCTAAGGCCTCCTCCACATCTCCTGATGTACTGGCCTATCTCCTGGTAGCGCCTCCATGCTCTGGACACTACGCTGACAGACACAGCAAACCTTGCCACAGCTCGCATTGATGTGCCATCCTGGATGAGCTGCACTACCTGAGCAACTTGTGTGGGTTGTAGACTCCGTCTCATGCTACCACTAGAGTGAAAGCACTTGCAGCATTCAAAAGTGACCAAACCACCAGCCAGAAAGCATAGGACCTGAGAAGTGGTCTGTGGTCACCACCTGCAGAACCACTCCTTTATTGGGGATGTCTTGCTAACTGCTTATGCTTTCCACCTGTTGTCTATTCCATTTGCACAACAGCATGTGAAATTGATTGTCAATCAGTGTTGCTACCTGTGGACAGTTTGATTTCACAGAAGTGTGATTGACTTGGACTTACACGGTGTTGTTTAAGAGTTCCCTTTATTTTTTTGAGCAGTGTATATATGTCCATACACTTTGGTTTGTAACTAAACTCTCTCTCTGTGTGGGTGAGTGTGCATGTGTGCATGCAAAGTTGAAATTGCTGCTGGTTGTTTTTCTGTATAACCTGAAATTATAAATGCTTGCATTAAAAAAAATCTTAAAACCATATATATTTTGTTTCAGAACATAGATAACAATAAACTGTGGTTAGTTGAAATTAATGTTTGTGATCTCCTCGTTTTAGTACAAACATCTGAATGTGACCATTCCACTGAAAACTAGTTTAGAGATTAAAAATTGATCAGATCCTCCCATGTTTACAAATCCTTTGATTTCTTATCTGGTTAAGAATTATATTGATTTAGTTTATTTTATGAATAAACCTAGAAAATATCCAAAATGTGCATTTGACACACTGATATCAAACAATAGTCAAGGCAATTATATTAAAATAGGATTCTGGAATCGCCTTTTATATAATAAAGGGTTTCCTTCACTTTCCTGTTTTTTTTTAACTCTTGCAACTATTTCTTTCAAAATGAAAAAATGAGCTTCCTAATCCAAGATCTAATGTTACATTTTTAAAATCAAAATGATAGAACTTTCCCCAAATATCTTTGCTATTATTTTTTAAAATGAACTATTCAAAACTATCCAGTTGAAAACCTAAAAACATCTTTGAGAAATGACACAATAAAAGCATCTTTTTTTCCTCCTGTGATATGTTACATAAACTGAAAAACTAGTAGTCTGCATTATTACTCATATCTTTAAATGCAAGATTGCTTATTTTGTTTACAAGATCTTTGCACAATTTTCCAACCTTTTCCTTTTTATTTCTATTCTTTTAACTTTTTCTCAGCAAAGCAAAGAAACTACAGAGACCCAGTATTAGGATGAAGTTTAATTCATTAATGGATCCTCCCTTTCAAATGTCTTATCACAAGAAATTAGCACTTTATTAACCTTAGAGTAGCATACCTCAACCTGATGGTCCCCAAGATATGTTGATTGTCATGTTTCTAACTGGTGTTGTGGCAATACTGCTTGGTGACAACAGATTCTGTAGTGAATTAAAGGGATTTGTTTTACTGAGTGGCCTATTAGCCAGTTGAGATCTCTCGGGGATTCTCTAAAAGCAGTGGCTGCCTCATAAACATCAGATGAAAGTGATGGAGGTAAGCAAAGAGTCTTGTCTAGAGGGAGCAAGAACCTGGAGGAAACAGATTTCATGTGACTCTGCCAAAGAATTCATGCCCAAAGCTGAAAAGGCCCTAAGAGAATCAACTAAGGTAATATTAGCAGGGGACATTTAGCTTATACCTTTTAAATGTGATTTGTACTATTTAAATAGTATTCCAGTCCATTGTCTCTCTATTTCATGTTTGTAAGGCTGCCTGCAGATTAATGAGTAATAAGTTGGTAATATAGACCTCAACCTTATATATCTTATTGCAATTCAATGTTGCTTTCATTTTTTTATTTTGTTGCTTTTATTAAAATAAAAAATCCTTTTTATTACTATAGTATTAGTTTTGTTATCTAGCATCACACAATCCAAACACACTTTGTCCAGGTAATCCTGTTTTAAAAGCAACCTGGAGCCATTTATTAAGACCTATTTCCAGGAGAAAGGTGAATTCCTGTTCTGCTGCATCTCAAGGGAGATATTTGTCCATTCAAGAACAGGTGGTGGCAATGTAACTATCTGTCCAGAGAGAACTCTACTTTATTAGCCACACAGAAATATCCTGAAATTTAGCTAAAGAGGTTAGGAAGTTAGAGATTAAAGAAAGAATTTTGAGAGCTACTTTGCCCATTGATGATAGACCAACACCTCTTAAGACATCATGCTGATCATGACTGAAACAATCTATGGAATTTCAGATGGTGGCAAAACAGCATATGTGGCCTATAAGATTGATTGATTGATGTCTTTGAAGATAAATGTAAGAATTTGTAAAAACAATTGAAATGGACAAGTTAGATTAGTCCTTTTTGGCATACAGGACCATTGCATTTAATACTATACTGATTTCTAATTGGCTGGAGATAATCTACAGCAGGGCTGTCAAAATTGTAGCCCATGAGCTGGATGCATCACACACTGGCCACGCCCATGCCTGATTTAGTGAAGGGGGGAAAAGCCATGATACGTCACATGATGCCACCGTGACAACATAAGTTTGACACCTTTGATCTACAGAGCTGTGATTCTTTTTGTTATTTAAAATGCCATTCTGTAAGGAAAAAAAGATACGTTTCAGTGCTAAACATTTGGCTGTCTTCAAAATCTACTTTTCATACTAAATATGTTTCTCACTGAACATTTTGTATTGGTCTAATATTAATTTCTTTAGCCTTGAGATATATCATTGTGCTCATACTTTCTACTTCTAAGTGCTGAATGAGGAAGACAGGCATCAAGCTTTTTATACACTTTCATTTGATTTGTTATTGTGTGCAAATTGTATAATTATTATATTAAAACAACTAAAGTAGTCAAGATGGCTGTGGTGATGATCATTCCCAAGCATTCTGGTTTTACTCAGATATATCTGCATTTTCCTTTGCTCATACATCATTCAGACATTTTCCTAACAGATTAAAAAGCAGAGCTGACAGTCTGTCAGCTCTACTCTTTAATAAAGTGGACACCTGCTGCTGGTAGATACTTCTTTCCTCCACAGGCAAAACAGTCTTTTTCCTAGATTTTAAACTCACAAAGCTCAAGGAGCAAGTAAAGTCAGATCAGCTAAAGGGCTATGCATAACAATATGCTGGTTATCTTTTTAATTAGGTGACTTGATATTCATTATGATTTGGCTTAGATTTTAAAAGAGAAGTTTTGAATTTGCAAAAAGTAGTTAAATTGGCAAGAGAATAGAAACAGAAAACCAAATCTAAATTGTTTGATTAGCAAGATAAAACAAATAAGTGGGAACCAGCTGCATCAAATTCCTAATATTCTGGTCTTGAGTTTTTAAGAAAAATAGAACTTTAAATTCTAGTTTTTTTAAAAAAAAATCCACATGAATCTTTTTTCATAAGAAGCCACAGTTTTGAAGTTTTTTATGTAGCAATTTTTATGGGAGCTTGCTCTTAAATTAATATAGGATTGCAGCCTAAGAAACATAACCCTAATAAGAGATTAGCTTCTAGCAATAAAGTATATAATGACATAGAAATCAGTTTAGCCAAGCTAAGGTACTGTGAGACTTCTTATGGTTATTAATAAGAAGTATGTAATATTGTTAACTTCCCTTTCTTAAAAATGAATTAAGATTTTCTAATTATGCAGATAAGAGTTATAAAACCAAGTGTTCTAGTTGATTTCTCTTTTAAACAATGTCATAAATTGTGTTTTATCAATCTGTGATTGGGTTCATGCAACATGCCAAGCCAAAACTAAATAAACCATATTCTGTCTTAATGAAAATGTGAATCCAGCTACTATGTGACTATTTAATGAGCTATAACTGAGATGGGAGTTCCAATTAAGTGCAATAGACACAGCTTTACATAATGAACAACATAACTCTTTCACAAGGAACCTATTTCATTTCATAACCTGTCACTTGCCCTTCAACAAGATCAATGAGTAAGGTACATCAGCAATGGCAAAGTCTTGAAGACTGAGAAACATCATTGACAGCTGGATTTAAACCACATTTTACATTCACCTAGCAATAGGTTTCTGTTGTTCGACTAGTAGAGTAATAAATCCAAGACATCAGTTTCTACGTGTATCATGCAGAGGTGGGATGCTACTGGTTCTGCCCGGTTCTAAAGAACTCGTAGCTCTGAAAAGCAGCAGACACCGAACCAGTTCTGTGTTTGCTGCTGTTTGGCCCACCCACTTGCCCAGGCTCTTACGTGTCCTTTATTTCCTGCTTTTTCAACCTCATCTGCTTTTCATGGCACAGCTGAGGTTGAAAAAGCAGGAAAAAGAGGCTTTTCAAATGCTGTGCACCGCGCGCAGCGCTTTTCAGCTCTCCAGGCAGCACAGCTGATGGTTTTTTTTTACACACGTACACAGTAAAACATAGTCACCAAACTGGTAGTAACACCGGTTGAATCCCACCCCTGGTATCATGTTTTGGGTATTAGAAATGCCTGTTTCATTTCTTGGGAAAATAAGGCTTCCAACCTGAAAGGGAGTTTGCCATTACAAGATGACCAAGTACATCTGCAATAGTTATCAGTCATAGCACCTGCTGACATTTTTAAAAGTTCATATATTTTTAATGATCGCTGTAGACTATAGTTTGTGGCAGAGTGGAAAATAATGTGCATGCCCCAGATGGAAGACCTTTGTGAATATAAACAGTCATGGTGGTTAATCTAAGGAGCATCAGGTTATGATGAAAACTGCAGCCAGATCTAGGCAACTAGTTTTGTTTTAGCTCATCTATACAATATTACCTTGGAGATTCACATGAAAAGGACATGAGTTTCATCACCCAGCCCTTTGAAGATTTATAAAGATTCTCAATCATCCAGGTCATGATTGTCCCAAAGATGCTTTTCAAATGGAAATGGAACTTTCTTGTTTTTTTCCTTGAAAATGTTTTCCTTCTCATCCAAGAAGCTCCTTCAGTTCAGTTCAGAACTGATGAAGTTTCTTGGATGAGAAGCAAAATGCTTTCAAGGAAAAAACCAAGAAAGCCCAATTGTCTTTTGAAAAGTCCCTTTGGGACTGAAAGGCAATAATAGAATATATAGCTGACTAGCTAACCAAGGAAATGCCAATGTCCATAGCTAGTCAGATTAGTCCCCCCTTGTCCCACCCTGGCCTCAGGAAAAGCAGAAGATATGTGGGTGAATTAAAGTTCAAATGAAACAGGAAATATGATAATTAGATGTTCAGGTAGGGATTAAGCAGCACCAGAGCAATTTCTGCAATTCTGCAATTTCTGCAGTGACATGTATGAAACAAGGTTGACATCCAGTGTCTAAGACCAACAGCTACAGTAAGCAGCCCCAGCTCTACTTGATCCTTAGTTCTAGTTAAGCTTAGCACTCTACTTAATTTCTACTTAAAGCCCAGCTTAGAGCTTGATGATAAATTTACTCTACAGGTTGATGTAGCACCTTGTCACAAAATTGAATGAAACTCCAACTGCATTAAATCCCATATCTGCATAAAAAAGTTGAGGTGCACCAAATCCAAATGGGCAAAAATATCTGGAAGCAGGGACTCTGTTCCACTTTAACCTGAAAGGACTTTTGCATTAGAATTAGGAAACTGAAGCCAACATAGTTCAGCCAGAGCAAAGGTCTTATAGTTGGAAGCATTGGAATATAATAAAGTCCTGGGTAAACCTTTCCTCCAAGCTACAGTTTTTAGTTACTGCAAGTCATACCCAAAGAGGGTCTTCCCACTTACACTCCTTGAATTGGTTATTATTTTTCTAATGCAAGTAGCAAAGCAAATATGGTATTAGACTAGATTTGTTTTTAATTGGAGAAGGAAATAACTTTTTAGAACTACACCTAATAGTTGAAGACATAGAAGCAGGTTTGTTTAAAATGAAGTGAATAAGAGTTGGAAGGATCAGTGGCATTGCATGGAGAGCAGAGAGCATGGCAGAATAATGAAAACAGGATTTTGATACAAGAGCCACACCTTTTGTTTCTTCATTGTGATGTCATGTCCATTTATGAAAGGGATAAAGTTTGCAGTACAAATCTTCAAGGGTGCTTTCTTCATTCTAATGAAAGTAGCAAACATGTGCTGACATCAGGAAAGAATTCTGCTTTGATCAAACTTAAGCTACACTTATTCATTTCTATTTTTTATTTATCCTAATTATTCCTATTTTTTCAGGTATCAAAATATAAGCTGTTTTGGATCACTGCAGGTTGATAATAGCTTGTCATTCAACACTTGTCTCAAAGTCATTGTTAGATTTCAATGAAATCAGCCATAATTTTGAAGGAAAACATTGCTTTAAATTGCCAACTTTTATTGATGTTCCTCACATTAATTTTTGCAATCTATCAGATTAAGAAATTCCAGGTTTGAAAAATGCTTTCCAGCCACCTGACTGAAAATGAAGAATTTGAAATGTTGCACAAAAGAAAATGTTTGATATAACAAATAATAAAATGATCTCTGCTTATAAAACAGCCTTTCCAAAGATACAAATGGATTTTGGCTGCCAGAAATAATATACTCCAGACATATTCACTGATTATTCAGACACATTTGTAACAACTTGTCTACACAATGTTTTGCACTGATAGAACTATATGAGCTTCTATAGCAAAATGTTACTATATGAACTATTTGACTATAGAAAAAAACAAAGGGTCTCTGGGGACAATGGGCTCAGAAATTATTGTCTGATGCTATAACAGAAGATATAGAGGAACAATATATTTTGTGAGATTAAAAAAAGAGTCTGAGGCTGATTTGAAAGTGGATTTTGGATTTTTTTTAAAGCCAGATTACAAAAGTGATATGAAAAAAAAATGATGTGGAGCTGAAAATCTATTTTAAAATTCCAAAATATAAGATGCCACAATGGATTGAAAGCAGCTGATGTCATAATAATTAAAGGGAGCACACAAATAATAAATCAGAAGAGTGACTTTTAAAACCTTATCTTGGATTTACAAAAGGGAGTCTTAAACTAATGAAGCTGTGTCTGAGAGGAGACAGAAAATTAAAAGAAATCAGCTTGTTTGATGGACATTATTTGATGACAAAGATCAAGAAAAGCAAACAAAAGGAATTCAAAGTGGATTTATTTGATCAGGGTTAATATATATATATGTTGTGGTCTATGATAGCTATTAATGGAATTTCTTTTTGAACAGCACTGAATGACAGGGCTTCAAAGATATTTGTTAAATGGGAAGAGATTCCTTTCATTTTATTTCTTACAGAAAGTGATAAGTTGGAATACAAAATTAGTTTATTAGATCAAAGTTAAAACATAATATGTTACCATTTCTGGTAGCTCTTAATAGACTTTTGCTGGTTAGACCTACATAAGTTTTTTATAATTTGAAAATGGATAAGGAATGAGATATGAGAAAAAGACATCTTTTTATTTAAATATTATAGAAGGTGTTAAGAGTGTGGCCAAAGCTCATAGTGGATAGCCTGGTAGGAGGATTGGATGCATTCCTGCAGCAATAGAATGTTTTCAACGTAAACACGTATAAAAAGAAATCAGAATACGTGGCTTTGGGAAAAGGAAGCTCATCCGAGCCTACCATCTGATTATATGTACCCAGAATGGACAGATAGAAAGGCAAAACGTTATTGCCAACCCAATCCATGCTTAATCTAGCAGTGTACTACAGATTTGGAAAAATGCCAAGTAGGTAGTCTTGATTACTATATGTCATCTTAAAGGATGAACCTGTCTTGATTGCTGAGTTATTAAGTTGATGGTTAATGAACAGGATCATGGCTACTGCTGGACAGCTAAATACTGCTATGTGGGAAACTAAAAGGAAGATTTAATTTAAAGAACTTCAACTTACACAGTGGTGTAGTGAAATGACATGAAACCAAAAGAGCATGTTTGATTATTAAAGATGCATATGTCTTCAGGAAGTCCAAAATTATTTAAAGGGTATTTGAAATAAAATGCTTAATATTAAGTTACTATGGTAAAATAAAAGTACAATACAGAGATCTTGAATGTTGGCTAGGCTGTTTACAATTACTGTAAGGTTTACTATTTTATTTGCAATTACTTGATATAGTTTTTTTTGTATCTATAGTAATTTATTTGTATATTGTGTATCACAAGTTGTATGTGAATGTTGTAAACTGTTGTGAGTCACAAATGTTTGGTTCCAAGCAGCAAGTAGAAGCTTCTTAGGTCCCAGTATAAAGATTTAAGTTAGTGGTTAGGGTACATCTATTTTTATAAATTCTTTCAAACAGAAATCTGGGTTATAAATTCCAGATTTTTCACATATAACAACATAGATAGGAATAGTTAACCTTATTACTTACAACTTTTATTTTTAATTTTAAACACATACTTTTTTGGAAGCATTAAGAGTAATACCTAGTTCTTCTGCTAACTTGTATTTTATTCTTACAACAAAATGAATACTGAGAGATATTGTTTGTCCCAAATTTAGCGCTATCACTTATGAATAGGTAAATGTTTAGTAGTGTGAGAGTATATATTGATGGCAAAAAGTACTAACATTTATGAGGTGCTATATCCTTTGCAACAAAGATCTACATGGTTCACAGCCTAGTTACCCAAGGACCATATTTTTTTGTCATTTCTGCAGGAAGAAATGATGCAACTAGATCCCAGCTGTAAAATGGTATGATCACCATAGGTATTAAATAAATACATTCATGATTCCTAAGGGGAAAAGAAAGTTAAAAATGGTATTGTGTAGGAAAACTTCTTGTCTTTACAGAATTCTCTAGTAATTCATATATTTCCATACAGGTAGAGATTGTCTTAGAGCTAACTTTTGCACAGTTTTCCCATAATGATTAGGACATCCCTATCCTATCCTTCATTGAAGAAATAATTTGTTATATTGTTTCATAATTTTTTCTCTTACTCAGTCTAAGAGTTTGTTAGTGCACACATCTGTCATATTATGATACTGAAGGGTTTTGATGAAATGTTGGTCATGATTCCAAGCAATCCTCGACTTACAACCATTCATTTAATGACCATTCAAAGCTACAATGGTATTGAAAAAAGTGACTTATGACTGAACCTTGCACTTACAACTGTTACAACATTCCCCATGATCACATGATCAAAATTTAGGCAGTTGGCAATTGGCAGGTGCTTCTGGTTTTCAGAGGGGGGCATTTGAAGAAGCCCTCCATATAGGGTTTAAGGTCTCCTCTTCATTAGTTGCATTATTCTGCAGGGCTTAACCTGCAATCACTATTTTCCTACTATTGGGTAGATTCATGTGCCTCTGAAGTGTTTCTTGTCTCTTAGGAGAAGACAGTACTTCAGAAATTCATCCACGCAAGTTGCTTCTGATAATATTCTTTGTTTCTTTCATCGGATTGTCCATTGGTCCCAAAAGTTTCTGGAAAGCTTGAGAGAGACATAAACTTGATTTGTTGCCCATTAAAAAAAACCTCAGATTTAAAAGTGCATAGCATTTTTATTTGCAATAATATTTCTGAATTCTAAAGTGATTTCTGCTGATTTTGAAACTAAAAAAAGTAAAATAAAAGAGTGGGCTGTTGAAACTCAGAGCTTTATTTACAAATATCCCACATTTCCTCCGAAGAGAAATAGTGGCATATCTGCTGACAAGCATAGCATCTTAATAATGAGGTTAGAGGAAGTAGTGGAGAGTATTGTGGTATATTAGTGTTTTGCCTTGTTATCCCTGGCAACAGTTTTGTAAATAAAGAAGCAGTCTGTGGTAAGTATGTTGTAAAAGTGTCCTTGACATGCTCTCAAAATTCTAAATGTGCCAATCAAAGGATGAGCATCCTATTATCAGGCAACTAGTTGCTTCTCCAGCTTTTGTCACCTTTCATCACTACCCTGCTTTTCCACATGGCTTTCTTATTGGCTCCATGTGTATTTCTAGCTTAGCACACACTCTCCATTTTCATATTTTTCCCCACACTCTTTTAGAGCCAGATCTACAAGCAGAAAATTTAAGCTCTTCCTTGCAGGAGAGGATGCATTTATTTTTCAGCTGCTATTGCTTTGCTTTTTCTACCATCAAGCAGGTTGACCAAAATGGCGGCAAGGCTTCTTGCAATCCCCTGAGGCCAAGAGGCAGAAAGTGGATAATATTGAAAAGTGAATGAAAAAGGCTGAAGTACCTGATTATTCTAATAGAAGGAGTGAGTAAATATATAGTGAAGACCCCACTTATTTTCCAAAACAAATCTTGCTTTTAACATATGCATTAACCACACACACATAGCTTTACAATAAACCACAGTTTCTGTTCATTCCACCTTTTCTAATCAATTTGCCCAAAGAAGAGCTCAAAGACCTGCAGCAGTTTTGTGTAAATTTGTTGGTTTAATAAAAATGTTGTCAATGTGATTTTTTTCCTTCAAGAAAAACATGGCTAATATTTTTTCTTTCTTTTTTCTTTTTAACATTTTTGATAGCTCCTTCTCATCCTCTGGACATTTATTATTTTCTTCTCTTTCAGCAACATCCGCATGCATTTCTCCAATATATGTTCTTGAAGATCAAGCAAACCTTCAAAATATTAAATGCTTGAATTTTCCAACTTGCAGTTAGAAACATCAGCAAATGTCCTCATTTAAAAGAAAGTGTTTTGCAATGTGGACTTCATAAAAACCTTGCTTTAGACCTCAAATGGACTGTCAGCAAATATATCTTCATTTATGACCCTTCTTTTATAGACACTGCATCAATGTAAGAAAACCCATGCAGAAAATATTTGTGGAAGAAATAAACTGCCCCAGTTCCAGTCTATTAGTTTTAAATATATTTTATATCTGCTTCTCTTTTCCTGATCTCTGGGTATTAAAAATATCTCTCATACCACAGAATCATACAAGAGGAAGAAAACACCGGCTACATTTTTCTCTTTAGTTTTTTTAACAAACAGGTGACCCTTGTCCATATCCATTCTTCTAATCCTCCCAAATGCTTAATTACAGTTTTTTGTTACCTTTATGTCAGAAGATCAAAAGACTTGAAGAAATATGGACAACCTAATCCTAACAATCCACAAAGATAGATGGCTTTGTCTTTGTGAAGGGATAACTCCTCTCAGTGGAAAGAGATAAATTAACTTCCAATTATAAAGAAAGAGTTAAGACCATCTCTCGAAGGTCAGTCAAGCTAATTTACTAAAGAACAATAAAAAACATGAAACGTACTTTGTTTAGCTTGTTACCTTCTTATATGATCATGTTGCAAAGACACAGGAAATCTCTGGGGAAACTTAAAAGATCTTAACAAACTTTTACAAGAAACTTTTGAAAAAGTGGACAATGTATCAAGGGGGATAAATGAACATTCCACTGGAAACTAAACAACAACAATAAAAGAATATTGAAAAGATTGGAAGAGCTTTGATCTCAGGTTTCCTTATGAACTATATCATCTTCTTAGAGAACAATGTATTATTTTTGTAGGAGGTTCCATCATTTCTTATAACTGGTTTTCAATGATATTTCAATGTATCCTGCATGAAATGATTGCTTTGCTATGACTTGTGATAGAGCTAATAGTGTCACAGCAAGACGTGGCATGTCTCATATACCACGGGGTTGAAGCCATGCTGTGCAACATGCCTATAAGGATCCCACACTATGAAATAGCAACAATACTTTGACTCAAGGTTGTTAATATAATTATATTTTAGTTAAAATTATGTAAAAAGCCTTGCCAAGAAAATGATAACAAGGTTTTATCTTTATTTCTAACAAGCCAAATGTTGCAGCTAGAAGAGATAAGGATAAGGAAGGGGAATTTCTAGGAACCTGAAGAAGTTCAGAGGATGTGAGATAAGGAAACTAACAGATGGATGATTTGAAGCAGGGCAAAAAAAGACAAAGGCATTTTTGAAACTTTTTCTTCAGAAAAGCAGAGAGATTATGAATAGATGCCTGGAAATAAGAAGAGAGATACCAAACAGTAACTGGAGAAGAAGCCTGCTAAATGGAAAAAAGACCAAAATAAAAAGCATACACTCAGAAAGCTATGGAAAATTGCTGGGAATCCATCAGAAGCCCATAGAAGGCTGCAAAGCTTATAAAAACATTATAGGAAATCCCCAGAACAACAAAGTTGCAAACAATTGAGAAATTTCTAAAATCTAGAGCAAGGGGACGACATGCATATACACAGGACATATGAGCCAGAACCAATGAGAAGAAAAGCAACAGGTCATCTGAGACAACATCATGGTCAATGTAATGGACTGAGTCCTGCTTTTTGGAGGAAACCCTGTTCTTCATATTGGTTCCAGTATTTACCTTTCAGACCCACTTTTGAATGAACTTACAACAACACACAGTACAATACAGTTTTAATAAAATGAGAGCCAGTTTGGTGTAGTGGTTAAGATACCACTACAGAGCTGTGGTGGCACAGTGGTTAGAATGCAGTACTGAAGGCTACTTTTGCTGATCACTGGCTGCCAGCAGTTTGGCAGTTCAGGTCTCACCGGCTCAAGGTTGACTCAGCCTTCCATCCTTCCCAGGTGGGTAAAATGAGGACCCAGATTATTGAGGGCAATGTGCGGACTCTGTAAACCACTTAGAGTGGGCTGTTAAGCACTGTGAAGTGGTATATAAGTCTAAGTGCTATTGCGACCAGGTTAGAAACCAGAAGACCATGAATTCTAGTCCCATCATAGGTGCCATAGGTACTATAGGTGTGAAACAACTGGGTGACCTTAGATCAGTCACTCTCTCTCTAGGAAACTGGTACTGGTAAACCACTTCTGAAAAAAAACCTTGCCAATAAAATTTCAGGGACTAGCCCAGGCAGCCACCAGGACTCAAAAATGTATATACACTACACATACAGTAACAAAATTGGTCATTCAGGTATGATCAGATTGTAAGGTCCACAAAAGGGCCCGAATAAATGTCTATTTCATTCCTCTACACTTGTATATACAATAATCTATTATTTACTACTCTGATATTGTTTTAACATGGGAGTAACATATTTAATTTCACTGCAACAGATGCTTTTGTGGATCACATCTTCTAAAAACTATTTTTCGAGATATATTAATATATTAATGATCTTATCATCTCTTGAGAAAAACATATATTGGGAATCCTGGGGAAATGAACTAGGCAATATTAACATCCCACTGGCAAAACCCCAAGGGGTTCTGGCATGGGGTAAAATAAACGTGTCACAATCTTTTCAGTTCATTAGCATGGCAGTTAATAGATTGGAAAGACTTGGCAGGAGCCATCAGCAGAGCAGAAGGACTGTGCAAGCTATTTCAAACATTTGAATTTTCAGTGCTAGAAGAAAGTCTGCCAGGCTTTACAACTGCATTTGAAAGATGAATACTTTTGGGATGGGAAAAAGATGGTTTAATAAAAAAACATATATTAGGAAATGACGAATGTTCCTGACAGCCTTACAGAAACATTAATATTCTTTGCAATACTGCATGTTTTCTTGTATAAAAAACTAATTTGTGGCCTTCTCTTAAGGAGGCTTGCGTATGTGTGTGTGTATGTGCATCTAGGTCTATGGATCTGTATGCTGACAAAAGAAGACATGGTGTCATTGCCTGTACTGCCTTTATTGTATACAGCACAAAGAAAGAAAAAGGAAAATGCTGACTTATTTACACTTTCTCACAGAGGATTAAAAGTGAAATCAGATACTTGGGTGAAAACCTGGTCACAAACAACCGCTTGTCTTGCTGCCACTTGTCAATTTCAACCTCCTCCATTGGGATCTCTGGGCCTCTCCTTGTCATCTTTGCTGCGTTCCTTGTCAATTTTCACGCCAAGGAATAGGGTGAGAATTTGCAATCCACACAAAGAGATCAGGAGTGGAATAATAGTTTGACAGATAATGGCAGGAAAACTCTTTATTTTCCCCAGCTGGGTATAAATGTTAAACTGCATCTGATTATGAGAGATCAGAAAGGCAAATGGGAGGCTGAATTATAGTACCCTACATTAAAAGATTATAATAAAATAAGTCTGAAAATTGTATGTTTTCTGAAAAGCTGTTAGAATTTTACATATTTTATGTTTGCCTTTTTAGATAGTTATCTTTATCCAACAGCTGGCAAGTGCCTGAAACATACAGGGTAGAAATTCCTCCACTCTACTTATTCATAATAGGACAGACTATTTCGGCTCAAGCTTTCTCATTAGTCTAGGTGAGCTTTTGCCTGAAAAAGATAGTTAAAGAGAGTGAAAAACACTATTAACCTGTTCATAAATTACCTATACTTAAAAATGGACATCAATATTTAATTTAATTTAATTATTTGATTTAGCAACTGCTCAACTCCAAATTACTTTGGGTGGCTCACAGTTTAAAAGGTGCAAGTTTATTGACCCTATACACATCAAGGTTTTAAGAAAAATAGATTGTGAAAGAGATCTAAAAAGGACATCATTTGTATACTAATGAAATGTATCAGCTGACTCAATATATCAGAATTAGATGGTTTAAAGTATAGTATACTTTCTTGCAGAGAAAACTAGGTAGCATCATCAGTCAGAATGATTACTTTAGGTAATGAAACGTCTGCAAGAAAACTACCAACCTCAGAGAATATTAAAGGACCTCTCATTTCAACTCCTTTATCGATGTGTATGGCATAGTAGTCAAGGTACCAGACAAGAAACTGCAAGAATTATCTTCATATCTTCTTCGGGTAGCATATTCTATTGCTAGAGTGATCTAAGAATTTTGAAATAATAGAAAATACTTATAGCTCGGCTTTTAGATTTTGTCAGTGGTTTGCTCTCCAAGCCTGTTTCCTTAGAATGCTTTTTAGTGTGACGCAAAGTGAATTGCTTTCGGAAAAATCATTCCCATTCTACAACTTTACTTTAAAATTTCCACATTTTCTAGGTACTAACAAAAAAATATCAATTGGTACACTTAGAATAATTGTTCTTATCCAAGATTCATAAATTCCCTTCCTTTTATTGTTCTTCTTTAACTTTCTTATTATCTGTAAATCTGCTCTGCAACTACTTCCACACAATCATTTTTATAGCACAATTTATTTCTCATACAAATGTGTTTATCTCTTTCACCCACCCAACACACCTATAATATTCATATAACATAAAAGAAAAGAGGAACTTTTTAAGCATGCCAATAGTGAATCCAAATGAAGCAAACAATTTCAAAATTCAAGGTTCATTATATATAAATAAAATGGCCTATGGATGGAATCAATGGTTGTGCATGCATTTGTTATCACCTCCTACATACACTGATTTATGACAATGACTGCTGTATGTCATTCTATTGCTTTATTTTTTCATTAAATTTAGGGCCAAACCAATACTCCACAGAGAAGTGGCATGTAGATGCAAACACAATATATTTCTCTGCTTATTTGCTTACAAGATTAGATAATCTATTAATCTGAAGATATAAGCAGTTTTCTAATCATACTGTACATAATCTGAAAACAGAAAAGGTATTACTCATCCAAGTACACAAAGGGGCCCAGTACAGTAGAACCTCTGGTCATGACCATAATTCATTCCATAACTTTGGTCGCAACCCAATTTGGTCATGACCTGAACCTAATTTTGGAAATTTGGTGCTTACAAAAAAAAAGTGGTGCGGAAGGGGAAATTGGGTGTGGAAAAAAAATTTTTTGGTCAGAACCTGATTTGGTCATGGTCAGAAGCATTTGTTACCAGAGGTCCTACTGTATATGTTTACTTTGAATGTAACTACTGCCAGTTTGGAAATAGAGATGATTAGATTATGTGTCATCAAATAGTTTTTGAGCCCCAGTGGCCATAAAGATTCTCTCCATGATGATTTATCCCCAACTTGATCTTTTATTTCTTTAAATTAAACTCGACACTCAGTCATGGACATCTATATTTCAAAGTCTTGTAGTCACATTCAGCTCTGGCAGAAATACCTGTCATTTGATATAAGACCTCTGAGATTATGGAGGAGACAAATTGAAGGCAAAATGCTGTTTAAAGCATTATTATCTCTTTGCATGAAAATAATAGTACTCACTGCCTAACAAAAATGATTATCACTTTGACAGTTTCATCTCTGAAATGCCTATTTAAGGTCAGGAAGTTCAGGTGAACTTAATTTGGGGTGTACAATTAGTAATTCACGTGGAGTAGTCTTGTAAAATTTGTTGGTTTGTTTGGATTTTATATCTAATTTTCAAACATAGAATAGTTGCATGAATTAAGTTTTGTAACAAAAATAAATAAGGTCTTATCTGCATTAAATGTTTCATGCAGATCTGGTGAGTCAAATTAAGCCCAGGTCCAAAACAATTTGTATGATAGAGTTATACATTACTTACTTTCTCTAGATATTAAAAATAATGGGTGGACATGAGATGAGACACACTTTATCCTCCTCAATGTCTTTCCCACCACTTCCAATTAACAATGAAAGACTGTATGAAAGTTATGTTTATCCTTCAAAGTTTTTGATACATGAAATGCTATAACTGTGTTGGGACCAAAATTACACCCTCTGTTAAGATCAGAACTGTAACTAACTTTCAGCCTGTCCTGCATCTAGAAAAGAATCTTAGTCTCTTTAACTGTGATACCACTTTTATCCAATCAATAAAATAGTCTATACCAAGTGCCATCACTTTTCTGCATATGAGAAGGGAAGGGGTACCAAATATCTTTCCTTTCAGGCAGCTGGTCCTGATGATGAGAAGATTTCATGAAGGCTTTCTGGTCTTCATGATGAGAAGGACAAGGAAGGAGGCTAAAGGGTGTATCATATTTCTGCATCCCCTTCCCATTTGTTTTTTAGAGACATAGATCTCTAGCTATCTGTTTTGTCTATATATTCTATCTCTCATCCATGATAAACCTGTAAGCATTATCCATGTGGATCATAAATAGCCTTTTACTTGGGGACTGATCAGACCACACCTGCTTAGTTTGAGTGTGGGGTTGCATCATAGGTCTCCAAATTACACTTGTGTTAATTATATATCATATGACCAATAAGCTAAACTGATCCTCCAGTTTCAGAAAATTACCAGCATCACTGATTAAATACAACCTTAGCTGTTCATGACAATTGAAGAAGAAAGTAGTTGCTATATAGAATTAGCGGCATATCTTGTGAATATTAAAGCAGAAGACTCACTGAGACCCAAATTTGCCTTGCCAGCAGCTTCCTGGATGAAAAATGATAGCTTGGTAGATTTCACTACTTCAGTCTCCTCAATTTTATGTCCAACATAATAAGAGATGACACTATGGATAAAAAGATATACTATGGGCAAAAAAATCTGTCAAAGGAGAAATGAAAGAGAACTAGAATGAAAAATATTTTTTGAAATACTGACTAGTATGATAGATTATGTCAAAATAATAGACATGTTTCTGAAAACCACCATTTCCAAAATTATTTAATAGGACATACCAAATCACTGGACCCTAAAAATTAGCTCTATTATTTGTTCTTTTCATTTAACTACAAGGAATCAGACCAGTCTTTCTCACACATTCATTGTAAGAAGTTTATATTGGAATCCAATACAAACAATTATTCTTAAACTATAATAGAAATACATCCTTATCCAATTAGAATTGAAAACTTGCACACGTAGCATATCAGGCTCGTTCAAAGGTATTTCCCTGATGAACAAATGGTTCAGACATATGTGCTACCTCAAAGAATTCTGGCTGTATGTATACCTGAAGCTAATTTTAAGAAGTTTCACCAAATGAGCCTAAGATCATTATAGTGTTGGCCAGGATCCATTATGTTAATTAGAATCTACAAGTTCAAGAGACAGAAACAGAGTATGGGGAGGAATGCCTGAGGAGAACAATTGTCCTCATAATTTACATGTGGATTCCTTCCTCCCCTTCCCCACTAAAGTGTTCAGAAAACAGGTTGCTGGATTGAATAGTTTAGTAGTTAATGTGGTGGGACTTTGACATTTTATCATAAAAATAACAGTAGCCAGCAGGGTTGAGCCAACAGATTTTTATTGCTTAAAGTGAAGTAGCAAATTTTATCTCCCTAAGTGAAGAATCAAAGAATCCAGTGCCAAGAGTCTTTGGCATTTGAAGCAGAATATCTGATAAACTCCTCTTTGAATGTGTCGCCTAATGGTATTGCTCGTTATGATGTCCTGCAGCCACACTGAAATTGGAATCCCAGCAGCACATACATTTTCAATCCTGATAGCAATCTTTATTGCCTGAACAGCTAGTCAATTTTTGTTTTCAAAGGATTCTGTGCTGTTCTGAATTAACATTCCTTTCTTAAGTGCAACTGACTAATTGACAAGTATTTGTATTAAGACCATTGTTCCCCATATTGAAACATACCACGTTGAAAAGGATTTTGAAGGCATTATCACTTGTCCTGCTTTCAGTGCAATCCATGCATGTCCAAAATGAAAAAAAATGATTGAGGTTGTTCCAAACACTATCTGTAACATTTATTTTTTCAGATGTTTTTATGCCTATATTATTACAACATTATATCTCATTAGAAAATTCAATGTTCTAAAGTGAATTTTGCTCAGAAAAAACTTCACTAACTTCTTTGTTGTTGTTGTTGTTGTTGTTCAGTTGCTAAGTCATGTCTGACTCTTCATGGATCATAGCACACCAACCCCCCTCCCCCCTCTGTTTTCCACTGTTTTCCTGAGTTTGTCCAAACTCATGAGTGGAATGGAGTGGCTCCTTTGATTGTTTGTTGTCACTAGAGTAGTGGGGGCGGGATGGTATTGCTTTTTATTATTTTATATTGGGTTTTTATTGTTTGTAAGCCACCTAGAGTCACTGAGAGTGAGTGGGCGGCCATATAAATCTTATAAACAAACAAATAAATGTTGGCACATATGTTTAGCTGAAAAAGGAACTGAGTCAAGGGGAAGGATAGCAAGTATCCACACAAAACCAAGATGCCTTTTTCTCACTGTTGGGTATTCACACAATAAGGAATTGGTACTTGAGTTCTACTCTTTCTACTTAAATGGATGATCAGATGGAGAAGAGGGAGACTGTTTATTAAATAACCCAGAGTTAATTGTTCATACTGCACTTTGATGTTTGGACCCACCCCCACATAATCAGTATGTTACACTAGATTAAAAATGTGCAAGGAGCATATCTCTTTGACAATAAAAATAAGGAATATGTTGGCTTACGTGACTTGTTTTTATCTTTTAAAAAATGATTAAAATTGATCTTAAAATGGCCTTTCTCAGCAGAAGAGTTTGTTTAGTTCCAGTGTCACGCTGTGAGAGAATTTCTTTTCTATCTTTTCTAGGAGGGACAGGGAGCAGAAGACGTTGACAAACAACTGACAGCAACCTACCACTAGTCTTCTGGTACCTTCAGCAGCACCTCCCTTATTGCCTGTACATAGGAATGAAATCTCCCCACCCCTCTTTTGCCCTTGGTATATTATGAGAGCAGAACTTTTTCTCAATGAATCAAAGTAATCCTCTGGAATTAAAACAGCTTTCATTAAAAACAACCATGTTTTATTGCTGAAAAAACTTTTAAAGAAAAAAAGCACAGTAGGGACAAGTAAAATCTTGCTATTCATTTACTTTTTTAAAAAAAAAAAAAAATCAGCCCTGAATGATTAATACTTTTAAATTTCTTTTGCACATGCAAAGTTAAGGCAACACCTGCTGCAGCAAAGTTAATTGAAGTTTTAACATTGGAATCTATCATCATTAGAGTTTCCCTGTGAAAACAGTACTTAGAGATTATTCCTCAAGACAATTATTGTTTGTTTCTTTCGAATGCCTTCTGCTATAGCAGTAGTAGCTCAGCTAACAATATAAGAACAATTTTGAAACCTAGAATTAGGTTATTAACATAGAGGAGACAAGGGAAAGAAACAGTTTGTCCTCTTCTAAGCAATAAATATCACTTCTGCTGTCTTTATTTCATACACAGGTAGTCCTCAATTTACAATAGTTGATTTAGCGACCGTTCAAATTACAACGGCGTTGAAAAAAGTGATTTATGACTATTTTTCACACTTACGACCATTTCAGCATCCCCATGGTCATGTGATCAAAATTCAGATGCTTGGCAACTGTCTCATATTTATGACCGTTGGCGTGTCCCGGGGGGTTACATGATCACCTTTTGTGACCTTCTGACAAGCAAAGACAACGGGGAAGCCAGATTCATTTAACAATTATGTTCTTAACTGAACAACTGCAGTGATTCACTGAATAACTGTGGCAAGAAGAGCTGTACAATAGGGCAAACTCACTTAACAAATGTCTCACTTAACAACAGAAATGTGGGGCTCAATTGTGGTCATAAGTCAAGGACTACCTGTAGTTGAAATAAATAAAAACCAAATAACATACTGACTCCCAAGATATGTCTAATCTACAACAGTGGTCCCCAACCTTTTTTGTACCAGGGACCGGTTTCAAGCAGAAACATTTTTTCAAGGACCGGGAGAATCCGAGTTTGGTAGTTTGCTTGCAGACATTTCATTACCTGACTAGGTAACATCTGATGTTGTTACCTAGTCGGGTAATAAAACGTCTGCCAGCAAACCACCAAGTTCAGGGAGCGCCTCGGCCCTGCCTCCCTCAGCCCCATCCCTCAGGTGTCTCCCTCCCTCCCTCCCTCAGGTGTCTGCCTCGTTCCTCTCTCAGTCACTCTATCGCTCCTACAGCAGCCCAGGAAGAAACTGCTTCAAAGAAGCCGGGGTGGGGGTGGGGTGGCTTTCCTGTCGCCACAGCTTCGCCGAGCGCCCGTTTCACCACCCCGCCCGCCCGCCCGCTCGCGGTTCAATCCACAGTGCTCCGTTCTACCTGCCTGCCTGCCTGCCTTCTTCGTTTCGGAGCAGCTTCGGCTGAGTAAAAGAGGCGAATAGTTATTATTCTCAGCCAAGCTGCTCCTAAACAACCAGACAGGCAGGCAGGCAGAACGGAGCACTGTGGATTGAACCGCGAGCGAGCGAGCGGGCGGGCGGGTGGGGTGAAACGGGCGCTCGGGAAGCTGCGGCGACAGGAAAAGCCACCCCCCCACCGCTTCTTTGAAGCAGTTTCTTCCTGGGCTGGTGGAGGAGCGAGAAAGCGACTGAGAGAGCTGAGCCAGAGAGCAGGACAGGCTTCGGTTGCTTCCTCCCTCCCCTTCTTTCATTTGTGTCCTTGATCCCCGATCCCAGCAGCATTCACCGGCGAAGAAAGCCGCCATTTTTTTTTTAATTTTTTTTCTTTGCGGCCCGGTAAAGAGTGCTCCACGGCCCGGTACCGGTCCGCGGCCCGGTGGTTGGGGACCCCTGATCTACAAGACCAAGGAGCATTGTTTGAAAACTGATTTCCATTCCTGAGATCGAACAGTCTATGGAAAGGTGCATAAAAGGATCACCAAGAAAAAAATCACCTATATCATGGGGCTTCAAGGAGGTGGAGAGAAGAAGAAAACTGATTGTTGCAATCAGAGAAAATAACTGACGGGAGATTCAGGGCAGAAAAAAAGGGTCCCTGCAATAAATAGCTAGAGGGAACCTTGTGTGGCAAATTAAATATACAACTGTACTTTTGAAATCAAACATGAGAAAGGGTATGCAGAGATCCTGATCAAAATCATATGTACAAAGAGCAAGGCTTAGATTTTTTTTCCCTTAGATTTTTTTCTTGTTTCATAAAATAGTTGTTTCTTTTTCTTTAAAAACATGTTTTTTAAATGCATGTAATGGTAGTCCTCTATTGGACTACAACTGGAATCAGAATTTTCATTGCAGCCAAGTGGAGTTCTGATTTTATGACAATTTTATGGTGGTTGTTAAGCAAATTCCTGAACAGACATTTTTTGCCTTTTTGGGGTCAAAAAGCAGCAATTTTTGTCACAAACTGATTACAAATTGTAATCACATGATCACAGGATGCTGCAACCAGTCATAAAGGTGAGGTTATTGCTAAGCACCACAGGTATCATGCAACAGTTGTAAGTGCAAGTACAGATAGTTTACTAGATACTTTTTTTCCAAGGTTGCTGTAACTTTGAACCATTGTTAAATGAATGGTCTTAAGCAGAGGACTACCTATATAAGTGAGTGTAAATTTTGAAGATAAATGGGAATAAAGTTGAAATCTTCTGAGTGCACAATCTCTTTTAAGATCAGGCTTTCTAGTATAAAGAAAAGAAAAGAAAAGACCAGTATTTCAGTATTTGCTTCCTTTTTGTTTTATTTTTATATATAAATATACCATAGCATACCATACCATGCTATACTATATTATATAGTATATAGTATACTATACTATACACCAGTGTATAGTATAGTATACTATATACTATATAATTTTTATACTACATAATTTGCTGGAAACCCATGGAGATGCTTAATCTGTTATCCTGATACTTTATCAAAGGGGAAGAAATTATGAGTGTTTATGCAATTCATGATCCTTCTCAATGGATTGGATTCAGAGGACACTTTTTCTTCATGGTTTGGTTAAAGACAGTTTTCAGAATTAGTGCAGTTCACTAAATGGAAAACTTGTCCTTTAGAGTAGCTTTCTCCAGTATCCTAACTAAAATACCATTGGCTAGTTTGTAATTGTTTTGTGTGAGTTAAACCAAAATGAAAGAGAACCCATCTGATCTAGTGGTTAAGATCCCAGGCTAGAAACCAGGACAATAGGAACTCTAATCCTGCCTTAGATATGAAAGCTGGCTGGGTGACTTTGGGTCAGTCACTTTCTCTCAGTTTAGCTCACCTCATAAGATTGCTATTGTGGGTAAAAAAAAAGGAGGAGGAAGGAATATTAGATGTTTATGCCTTGAGTTATTTGTAAAAAGTAATTAAGGCAGCCTTTTTTTTTTTTTTAAAGGAATATCTCATTTATCAGTGTTTCTGGAACTTATACCATAATAATAGGCACTGGATTAGTTTATTTATTACATTTCAAATGGTCTCATACTGCTTCCTTAGCTTTACAAATCCATTAAATATATTTATGAAATATAAAATAAACTATAGATGACAGGCAACTATACTGAGGATAATTGTCATACAGCTATTAATAATATTGGTAAAATGAACCAGTGCATTACAGTAAGTGGCAATATAAAAGTGATTACAAGTTTCTGAAAAATAAAGAACAGCAAATGGATCTGCTCATTATGTCTGTGTTATAGTTTTTTCTTGCTGCGTTAGAACAGAGAAGCCACTATCCTTTGAGTGTTTAATTATTATACAATGGTAAATTGTTAGAAATTTTCTTGAACATATAGCAAACCCTATTGTACAAAGTATCGCCTTAGGCAACATAATTCCATCCAAAAGTCAATTGAAAAAAAGAAAACTTACTAAAATCGGGGGGGAAACTAAAGATTGCTTATTTCATATCTTTCTTTGATTTCTAAAAAAAAAAAAAAGAAAGAAAAACTTTACAGCCCGAAGATTGATTTTCCTCTCTGACTCATTATCAATAGAATATGTTATTCTATTATATGTTACCCATTCTTTTTTCAAAACTAAACAGCAGGCTGCAATATATAACTTCAAATCAGGCAGTCCCAATCTTCCAAAGACATAGTTGTCATTAAATAAATAAAGCACTGTTTCTGTTTATTGCAACTTCTAGCTGGATTAAAAGTGTACTTTTGCCATGAAATGTGTACAGTAATTAAAAGGGTTGAAAAAAGATATAACCCTAGATCAGGAGCTTGAGGCTGGTTGAAAAAGTGTGGCCATGGTAGCCATGGGTCTCACTAACTTCCTATTTATTAGTTCGTATGGTATGACTAATATAGTAGAATATTGAACACTACATTGAACTGATTTTCCACTGGGCCTGAATTCTATGGTATTTCAGGAAACAGTGCTTTTGAATGCTTCTGAAATGACTGTTTTCTAATTGTACTGCAAATTTAAATGCAATGCATCAAACTAGTGTTCAAGTTACATGAATATATGACTGCTTTTAATACATAAACAATTTTGCTTGATGAAAGGCAAATAAAGCCTATACAGCAATAATGTTGTGATTTTATGGAAAAAAAAATTTGGATTAAGTAAACTAGCTGCGATCTGTCCCTAGTTAGGTTTCTTTGATTCTCAGTCCTTTCATGTAATAAGACTTGCAGACTAGTCAAGAAATGAGAAAACATTAAATGGAATGTATGATGTTGAACAGATTTGCATGGCACAAATCAGGTTCTTAATTTAGAAGCTGATCCCATAAGCAAATCAACAAGGAATCCTTAATGCAGCAAAAAGTTTTATGTAGTCTATGGATAGATTTTTTTTTCTGTAAAGTTAATTGGCACTTAAGTGGCAGCAAGCAGGAGGATTTATATTTTGTTCTTAGAAATGCACTGTGGAGCATTATTTGATTTTCAGCATAATATTTATACCAAATGTGTATATGGTGTCCAATGAATGGGGTAGATGTACATATTTTATACACCAGCTCTATACCATTTGGCCTGTGAACACTATAAAAACAGAACTATAATAACAGAGATATGCGGTAGATATGGAGTCAATGTCTGCCGTAAATGAACATTATTTATATTTAAAAAGAACTAAATGCCATTGGACTATTGTCACTGTAATGCTTTTTTGGCCCAGGCATTATTCTCCATAGGACCAGAACATTCTAATTATTCTGTGCTGTTCTTACACCAGATTCATCCTTCATTTAGACATCCTGAGATTAACAGTCATTAGACAAGTTTGGGAAATGTTCCAAATGAGCTCAGCCATAGAGTATTAAATACACCTGCACTTTGTGTACAGAATTTTTACTGGTATCCAGTGGTGGGATTCTAATTTTTTTACTACCAGTTCTGTGGGCGTGGCTTGGTGGGCTTGACAGGGGAAGGATACTGTAAAATCTCCATTCCCGCCCCACTCCTGGGGGAAGGTTACTGCAAAATCCCATTGCCTCCCTACCCTACTAAACTGCTTTCCAGCTCCATTTTCCTGTTCAGGGCAACAAAAGAAGAACCAGCTGATCAGCTGGGACTTGGGAGGCAAAGAATAGATGGGGGCAGGGCCAGTCAGAGGTGGCATTTGCCGGTTCTCTGAACTACTCAAAATTTCCACTACCGGTTCTCCAGAACTGGTCAGAACCTACTGAATACCATCTCTGCTGGGATCCCTTTATACTGTTATTGCCTAATGAATTTCATTCTGGAAAATATAACAAACCTAGAAAGTTGTGAGCTACCAAGAATAAAGAGAGATTTCTGATTGACTGCACAGGGCACATGTTTAATTGCTTACATAAGAGCTGAGGAATCTGTAGTTTCTCTAAACAAAAAAATGGCATGAAAAATGAATGTAACTTACAAAAAGTAACTGATTATAACCAACCATTATTTGTGAAGAGTTTTGTAATCATTATTTTAGACTCAGCCCTATTTTTATTTTGTAAGTAGAAAAAGTAGCTAGCAAACGGATATCTTGCACATTGTTTAATTTAATTTTTTAATTAGTTTATGGTATATGTTACAATTATCTTTAACACAGACAATATATTATTTGTGTGGAAACACAGATGCTGAATTTGTGTATAGACTAAAAGATTAGCTTCTAACTACTTTCCTTCTGTTTAAAGGAAATAAGATGAAACTTACATTATTAATTATGAAGACCACAATACCTTCTTAAGAACTGTATTATAGACAGTTTGAAATTCCTGCTCTTGTCAGCAAAAATTCCCTAGTTGTTAATATTTTTAAAAATGAGGATGGAGATATATCTGCTGACATAGTACGCTTGACACTAATTCATGGGCTGTCGGTCTGAAGGATATAGCTATCTTAGTATTTTGATCTTGTTTTCACCCAAGTCTCAAACATTAATGTTGGATGTTTTTTTGAATAAGACTAAAATGTGACTCTGGTACTAATAAATGACAAATTGTTATGTAGAGACCTGCTTGAACATTATTTGATGTGCAGCAATGTTAAAATAGTATGGCTCTAATGTGTTCATATTGATACAATATTGATAATGTATCCAATTTATTGTCATTGTCATTATCGTCTTTATTGTCATCATAATTAATACCAATTCTTCTCTGTCTCTTTCTCCAACCTGTATTACACAGATAGAATTTAAATTACAGCCACAAACCAGAGTTCAAAATTAAGTATATTAAAAATAAAATTAGATTAAAGGCACAAAATAGGTAAAAATGAATTCATGATAATTAGTGGGCAATCAAAGTGTGTCTATTTTTATATCCAGTATAAAAGAATTTGGCTATGTTCAAGGAAACTAAATCATAACAATAGATTAAAAAGACCATAATTTCTTGGTATTTTATCAAGCAAGGTGAATCCTAGATACAGTATAACAGGATATGAGCTGTAGTTTTAATAACATAAAAGTAATCCGCAGCTAATGACTACTTATTCAATGACCATTAATAATTATTATGGCACTGAAAAAGTAGTGGTTACAACTAGTTCTCACATTTCTGGCAGTCCCACCACTCCTGCAATCACATGATTGGGATTTGGCTTCTTGGAAACCAGTTCAACATAGAATATTTACAGTGTCCCACAGTCACATGATAATATTTGGTTACTTTACCTGCTGACTTCCCACAAGCAATGTCAACAGGGAAGGATCTAAGTTTCTCAGATAAGTCTTCTCCAACTACACACCATTCCCCAGCTCTTTTGCACTCATATAAGGCCTCAATACAACCTTGGTCATCCTCCTCCACTCTTGATACATTTCTTCTGCACCTTCTCAGGCACTCATGCATCCTCCCTGGCCACTTGCCCACATTCTACCTGAGCCTTGCTGAGCTTGTGTCACACTTCCCTGGCCACTTGCACATCTTTGCTCACTCTCTTTCGAAGCTGACCAAGTAAGGCAGTCAAGGTTCAGTGCCTGGAGGAAGTTGTATTGCTTAGGAACCCACTCCAGCTCAATTTTACCAAGACCAAGTGGTTATGGTTATTGAACTGCACATATCTGGAGATATTCATTTTTTTTTAAACCTTGGATGTGGCTGTGCTTCTCCCTTCAATGTTTGTATGTAATCTGGGCCTTCCTGAATCTACAACTCCTGCTTGAAGGGCAGGTATCAGCTGTGGCTAGGAAGGCATTTGCACAGCTCTATTTGGTATACTGGTAGCATCCTTTCCTAGCTCAAGGGGATTTTCAGACACTCATGCTCTAATTTACCATGTGCCACAGTTCTGCTTCACAAACTGTGCTGCCAGTTTACTTCTGAGTGTAATTCATAACCAGCTGCTGGTTATTACCTATAGACCCCTACATGGCCTAAGTCCTAGCTACTTGAGAAACCATCTGTCTCCCATAACATCTGACTGGCTGATTCAATCCTGTAAGGCTTTCACACTCTAGGTTTATTCTATTAAAAATGTCATTTACAGGACGCTGGAAACTTGCTTATCTTCTCGAACAAGGTTCCGCATGTGATCCAAATGCCTTCCATTCTTCTGTTGTTTAGAAGATCCATGAAAACCTGAGATGAGGAAGAATTAAACCCCTCACTTCATTGTGTTTGTCATATTTTTTCTTTTACTTTTCCTGGTTTGATTGTTATGAACTACCCAGAGACACCAAGAGTTGAGTGGCACACAAGTTTAATAAATTATTATTAATAATTATTATTGCATGTCAACTCTTTTCAGCAGTATATAAAAAACACCCTGTTTCAGAAGTCCTCAATCACTCCATTCACCTTCTGTGCAGAGAAAAAGCCATCCTCGGCGTAGTGCTAGAGTTAGGGTCTTTGCTTTATTCAGAAAGCTGGAAGATGACAATTTCCTCTGAGTCTGAGCCTCTTTAAATGGTGTGAAAATAATGTTCCTTAATTGTCCTAGTTGGCAAGTTGTTGCAATCTCACTGGAACAAACGTACTCCCCCCCCTTTTTTTTTTTTTTTGGAATAATGTGTTTTCAGAGCAATCATTTAAAGATCTTTACTAACTCTCATTGCGAATGACTTACGTTTCATCCAATTCTAAATAAATAGATAAATAAATAAGACCATGTAATCCTGCCAGCAAATATCCAATTTACAAATCAGCAAATATGTACTTTAAAGCAGTCTGAACATTCTCCATTAACTGTGATGATCAAGATCGTGCTGAACACAGAGCAAAGTCAGCAAAAACTCAAAATGGAAGTATTTGCTTTCAGCATGGCTAATCTTGGGATGCATCCAATCGTCTTAACTGCATATTTGGCATTTCAAAATATATTGGACTTTCTGAGTGGGATCATTAAAATTTCCAAAGACATCTGCTGAATAACTGACCAGTGTTTTCCTTCCATTACATAAATGTTGGAAGAATGATACAAGCCATTTTCCTTTCAAAAATCTGAGTACTGTCTTACCCCTTTATTCACTCTGTGGGCTATTTAAATATCAAAAGGAAAGAAGAATGAATTGTTATTCTCCATAGTACATTTCAGACTACCTAACAGCTGAAAAAAAGAAGAATCAATGTAACTTACTGTTTCCTATTATCTTATATAGTCTTAAAACCACATGGAAACTTTTTGTGCTAAATGGAAACAAAAGAAAATTAATTATCACAATGGTGGTGGTAAGATGTATTATTTTGCTTTTTGGACACTATTTCCTGTACAGAGATTGTACAGTCTATGAACCTATCTACAATTTGATGCAACTGCACATTGTGTGATTGTGCCAATGTGCTACGTGGCCATTGGAAATCATATTTCTGGAATGAAAGCACTTATGGTTTTGTTTTTTTTAAAAAAAAAAACCTGCAGTGCTGTTACACAATCTCACCATAGAAATTATTTAAGGTTGTTGTTTGCTGTTTGCCTTGGTATATTCTCTTTGAATGTAAGGCTCAAGAAAACTACAAGCCCATGCAAAAACATCCTTGTGCCATAGTTTCAGTGATGCATATTTTATACTTTGAAAGGTTAGTTTGAGAAATTTAGGTTGAGAAGCAGAAGTGTAAACAAACCAAAAACCCTTAAAGTAGAATGCACAAATATTTATGTTTTTCAGCCATTTTTGGCCCTTTTTTGAGGGCCACTCTCCCAGATATAACACTGGTGACGAGGATGGGATGCGGAGACGATTGAGCCCAGTAGTGGCTCATTTTTGGCCCATTTGGAGCTTGTTTTGGGGCCATTTTCAGCTCATTTTTGGCCCATTGTTTTGGCCCTGTTTTTCAGCCCAGTTTTGGTAGGCAGAGTGCTGCAGGAGGCCATGGAGGGTAAAAAAGAGACACAGGGGGTCACACACAGCCCATTTTAGCTGCCAGAAGCACCATGGGCCAGTCCCTTGATATTTCCAGGCCAGCCCTGCGGGCCGGATTTAAGCACCCCATGGGCCTTGAATTTGATACCTCTGTGTTATATGGTGTGGTAAGTGTTCCGAACTAAGCAACTCATTAGTTTGCAATTATAATAGTTTTCCTTCCACGACAGGCTCGTAAACCTGCACTTCTGATTGGCCCGCTAATAGCGGATCGTGATTGGTCATTTTTGGCTGATCTGATTGGCTGATGGCGGGTCGCCGCTGATTGGACGCTCCCAGCGCGGCAAACTCAAATCATTGGGTGTTTTGACAGCAGCCAGCTCTATAAAAGGAGCTGCTGCTGCCCAAGTATTTTCGCTCTGTTCTGAAGTCACTAATAAAGACTTGGAGTCACTATTCGATGCCTCGTCTCCATTCTTTGCGCCCACTCTCCCAGATATAACACTGGTGACGAGGATGGGATGCGGAGACGATAGAGCTGACTGAGCTCTCACTGAACACTAACAGAGCACGTGGCTGATAGCGCACCAATAGCGGCAGAATGACCAGCGGCGCCATACCACCTGCTCCATTTGACCCAGCCAATGAAGACTGGGACTCGTATATGGACAGGTTTCAGATGTTCCTGGAAACCAATAACCTGAAGGATGCTACGCCTAGCAAGAAACGAGCTGTATTCCTGACCCATTGCGGACCTGCCGTTTTTAAGATGGCAAAGGCACTCGCTAAACCAGCAGAAGTCAAGATGATGGACTGGGACAACCTCACCCCAATCCTCCGGGCCCATTATGCCCCAGCGGTGCCAACACTCATCAGGAGACACGAGTTTTACCAGAGGGACCAACAGGAAAGCGAAAGTGCTGGAGACTTCATCGCGGACCTCAGAAACCTGGGGGGACTCTGTGGCTTCACAAATCTAGAGGAAGCCATGAGAGATCGAATCGTTCTGGGTCTAAAAGACCCCACAACCCAGAGCAAGATTATGGCAAAGGGAGACATCGGCCTCGCAGATGTCATCACCGATGCTACTGCAGCAGAAGCAACCAGGAAGTCGGCAGCTCGAATGCGCCGAACGAACGGACCGCACTGCCAACTCGCCAGTGACACTACATCCTTTTATGAGAAGCACACAATGACCACCCACCATGAAGACCTCGAATCCTCATCAGAAAGCGAGGAAGAAGAGGTCAACAGACTCAGGTCAGAACGCGATCAGCGAGACCAGCGGAATCGCAAACCTTTGTATCAGTGTGCTGGATGCGGGGGAAACCACCCGCGGTCAGACTGCAAATTCCTAGACGCCCTCTGCCATTCCTGTGGAAAGAGGGGCCATATTGCAAAGGTCTGTAGAAGCAAGCGAGGGTCCAGCCCAAACCGAAGAGAAAATAATTTCCGGCAGACAACAGGCACCCCACCAGTAAATCGGGACCGCCCAAGCAACCAATGGAACCACTACTACAGAAATCGAGCACCAGCCACTTCTACCAGATGAGAAGAGGCGCACCAAACCATCACCATCGGCCATGCGTCATCCCTTGATGCAAGAAAAATCCGAGTAAGGGTCACCATTGAGAATCGGCCATGCGTTATGGAAGTCGACTCCGGGTCTTCCCTATCAATGGTCTCCTGGAAAACCCTCAAACAGCTGATCCCTGACATCCGTCGCCAGGACCTCAGCACACAGAAGATTATATTAAAGGACTACCAAGGAAATAGGATCCCAGTCGCTGGTTCCAGCCACATCCAAGTCTCCTTCAAAGACCACACCGCAACCCTACCTCTTACCTTCTAGGCTTGCAGTGGTTCGCGCCACTAGGAATCGAACTGGCGGGCATCAACCAGACCGAAAGCGATGACTGGGAAGAGGCCCTCGTCCAGGACTTCTGGGAAGTTTTCACCGAGAAGCTAGGCAAGTACAAGGGATCCCCCATATCGTTTAATCTCTGCCCTGATATTGCGCCCATTCGCCTTAAGCCTCGTCGAGTGCCCTTTGCACTCAAACCAAAGATTGATGAACAATTGGACAAATTAATAGCCCAGGGCGTGTTGGAACCGATTGACCACGCCCGATGGGAGACCCCAAATGTAACCCCCATAAAACCTGACAGATCTCTGAGAATTTGTGGGGATTACAAGGCCACCCTAAACCACGCACTTCAGCAGAGCGCTTATCCCGTACCTGTGGTCCAACACCTTCTTCATTCCCTTGGGGGCGGGAAAATATTCGCAAAATTGGACCTAGCCCAGGCGTACCAGCAGCTGCCCGTAGATGCAGAGACCGCAGAAGTCCAAACTATAGTCACGCACAGAGGTGCATTCAAGTGTAATAGACTCCAGTTCGGAGTGAGCGTAGCACCTGGCATCTTCCAAAGTCTGATGGAAAGGTTGCTACAAGGCATAAAAGGGGTTGTGCCCTACTTCGATGATGTCTTGATAGCCGCCCCCACTAGAAGCCTACTAGAAAAGCGACTAAGAATGGTCCTCCAAAAATTTAAAGACGCTGGCCTGAAGGTCAAGAAGGAAAAGTGCCAACTATGCACTGAGAGGGTTGAATTCCTTGGTTACCTTCTTGACAAACAGGGAATTCACCCTACTGAAAAACAATTGGCTGCAATAAAAAACGCCCCGATACCTAGAAACAAAACAGATCTCCAAGCCTTCCTGGGACTCATCAACTTTTATAACATCTTCCTACCCCAGAAGGCGACTGTTGCTGAACCCCTGCACAGCCTCCTCGACAAGAAGGCTTCCTGGGTCTGGGGACGTCGAGAAGAGCGGGCTTTTCAGCAAGTAAAAGACCTTTTAACATCAGATGCTGTATTGATACAATATAACGAGACTTTACCATTAACTGTCACCTGTGACGCCTCACCGTTTGGAGTAGGAGCCATCCTGAGCCACGTCCTGCCAAACGGTACTGAGGCACCCATTGCATTTTTTTCAAGAACTTTATCTAAAACTGAGAGAAACTATAGCCAACTAGATAAAGAGGCTCTTGCTATTGTGTCAGCGATCAAACGATTCCACGAGTATGTATATGGAAGACCCTTTTCTATAATCACCAATCACAAACCATTACTTGGCATCTTGGCGGGGGATAAACCAACTCCCCACATCTTATTGCCAAGAATGACACGCTGGTCAGAGTTTCTAGCCGCATACGATTACCAACTGCAACACCGACCCGGAAAAGCCATTCCCCACGCTGACGCCCTGAGCCACTCTCCACTACCAGAAGTCCTAGACGACCCAGCTCCAACCCTAACTACACTGCAAATCAAGACACTTCCTTCACCACCACTAACTGCACAAGACATCGCATCTGAAACAAGGAAGGACCCTTGTTTGGCACGAGTCCTCAGCTGGGTGGAAAGAGGTTGGCCTGACAACGAACCCAACGACACCTTCAAGCCCTTCAAACACAGGCAGACAGAACTTTTCTCCCAAAAAGGATGTGTTTTGTGGGGAGACAGAGTCATCATCCCAGGAAGACTACAGCATAAGGTCCTAAAACTACTGCATGATGGACATCCGGGCATCGTGCAAATGAAGGCACTAGCAAGGAGCTACGCTTGGTGGCCAGGTATGGACAGGCAAATAGAAACCTGGGTGGCCACCTGTAACAAGTGCCAGGAAACACACTCAGCTCCACCAAAAGCACCACTAACAGAATGGGAAACGCCCCGAGGTCCCTGGTCCCGTATCCACATCGATTTTGCGGGACCCACCAAGGGGCATACGTTTCTCATAACAGTGGATGCCTATTCCAACTGGCTTGAGGTCCACAAAATGAAGAGCACCACCACAGAGGCCGTTGTTTAAAAAGTAAACAGACTATTTGCCACACACGGGTTGCCAGATGTCTTAGTTTCAGACAATGGCCCACAATTCACCGCCTTGGCATTTGAACAGTACCTAGCAGACCGGGGGATATGCCACGCCTTAACATCGCCGGCTCACCCTGCGGCCAACGGTAGGGCTGAACGAATGGTCCAATTCACAAAGAAAACCTTACACAAGATGGAGCAAGGGAACATCCACGACAAGGTGACCAGGATGCTTCTCCTCCAACACATTACTCCAAACAGCACCACAAACAAAACCCCAGCCGAACTCCTGATGGGCAGGAAACTTCGATCACATCTTGACCGCCTACACCCTGCCTACACGCCGGAAAAGCCCCTGGGTTCCAGCAGCAAGTATCGCACGTTCAAGGTAGGCGACCCGGTTTTTGCAAAAAACTTTACCGGTGACCCATTGTGGGTCCCCGCTACCATAACTCAACTTACGGGTCCCCATTCCTACCATTTACAAACTGCTGATGGGAGACTGTGGAAGCACCACATCGACCAACTACACTCCAGGTTGGCACCTACCCCCTTCACAAACCCTGAACTCCAAACCAGTGGGGGAAAGGGAAATCGAGGGGGCCAAAAATGAACTAGTATCCGACCCAGTACCCGAAACCCAGCAATCAGCGCAACCAAACCCAGAATATTCACCTTCTGAAGAAGAGCCGGGGCAGATGGTCATCTCTCCACGAAGCAGCACTGCGGCATCAGCAAACTCAGAGAATCCAGATGACAGCCTTGACGGGAGTAGGAATGACAACCCCGAGTCACCCAATGGAGAAGTCAGATCATCATTACCGCCGAGCTCAATGAACAGCCCACCGGAACCAGAGTCTGGGCAAAGACTGGTGGAGCAACGCAAATCAGGTAGGCAGGTGAGACGACCTGCCTACCTGCAAGAATACATCACCTCACCCTTGAGACGGAACCTAGGGGGGAGGGGTGTTCCGAACTAAGCAACTCGTTAGTTTGCAATTATAATAGTTTTCCTTCCACGACAGGCTCGTAAACCTGCACTTCTGATTGGCCTGCTAATAGTGGATCGTGATTGGTCGTTTTTGGCTGATCTGATTGGCTGATGGTGGGTCGCCGCTGATTGGACGCTCCCAGCGCGGCAAACTCAAATCATTGGGTGTTTTGACAGCAGCCAGCTCTATAAAAGGAGCTGCTGCTGCCCAAGTATTTTCGCTCTGTTCTGAAGTCACTAATAAAGAGTTGGAGTCACTATTCGATGCCTTGTCTCCGTTCTTTGCGCCCACTCTCCCAGATATAACAGTAAGAATGTATGGAAACTTCCTGGAAACTACTCTGAAGCTACACAAAAATAAGTTAACCTGTTGATGGTAGGATAAAAATTATTAATATACTGACTGCTCCTTTGTAGGCCTTTTTGTTTATGATGCCAGCCTTGCTTTTGGGGATCTGGATGCCATCCTATTCTACATAGCTAAGTGCCAGTGTTCCGAACCTCCAGCACCAAGAAATAGCAAGCAAACAATTAGTTGCAAGCATTTATCTTGGTAGGCCTAGAAACTCGGCAAATAGTGACCAAAACAAAGGCAGCACTAACCATTGCTGCTTCCTGTCAATTTAACTCCGCTGCTTGTGTCTGCCCCACCCATGCAGCTTCTGGATGTCTTGAAGCCTAGAATCTTCTTCTCCCTCTGCTGCTGACCTGCTTTCCAGCTGTGTGCTCCACCCTCAAGCTGATTGTTGCAGCACCAGCTTTTCAGGGTAGCTTTGGAACAGCGTCGCGGCCTCTGATCACAATAGTTGCTGTCAGCCTCCCACGCCATGAGTTTATATCTTGGCAATGTCCCTGCAAGTCTTCCCCACCCTTGAATGGCAACCCTGAGATGGCAAGCCGGAGGCTCGCCATTTCGAGGGTTGACACGAAGATTGCATGGTTAATGAGACTGTTTGCAGGTTTAGCACTAAATTCCTGATTTAGTAAAACTGTTATTTTGACTAAAATGTAAGTTATGTTTTTAAAAAGGAAAGAAATTGAAACTAACAATTCTGCAGCATAATGAATCAAATGATCATTTGTTTTATAAAGCTTAACCAGGGCAGGTAAATATCTTTACTAGTCTTAGTTCATTCCATTCTCTCATCAAAATTGGCTCTTAAAGGAAAGTAAAAGTTGTAAATAACCATAGTAGCTGACAACTAACTGCTTCTTATATGTCAAAAATTTTTTAATGTTCAGGAATATGCACATTAACTCACTACACTTGTGGGCAATTTATATAAATGAAAAGCTATATATTTCTTCCACAGCAAAATACTAAGTTAGTGTTTGTATTATAACTGAATATTCATTTAACTAAGGTAGATATGGAGAACGTCTGCCTTGTCTAAGTTTACCATAAGTAAAACTCATACGTATGCCTTCTAAATCAAAGCTTCAAAAGATTAGATAGCAACAGTTGCTAACCTGGATATTTGTAGTCCAGGACTGTGGCTTTCTCCAAAGTGGATTGGATCATCTGATATTTGGGGCATGTAGTATCTTCTTCTTATGGGCAAAGAGAATCACCTGATGCTTCTTATTGACTAAAAGGCATTTGATTATTGAGAAACATATTTCAATGCCCCAATGCAAAGCATGTAAAAGCAGTGGAATTGTTGCAGTAGAAATCTAAGAATAGAAATCTGCCAATAGTTAAAAACAGGGATAATGGTATTTTGTAGTGTATTTTTCAAGTCTTTGTGTTTAATTTCACATTTACCTTGTTCTCAAATTAAGGAAAAACATTATTTTCCTACATTTCTTCTTAAGGAAACAGATGTTCCCCATGGGACTTTTGTCAATCTTATCTGAATCAAACAGAAATATTTTGAATGGCCTTTGCAGAGGCATGCTTAACTTTTGCTGCAATTTATAAGCACTGCTGGAATGATGAATTATCTTAAATTCCAGTTTCTAGTGAATTATATTTTTAAAACCCCTGCTTATGTTATTTTACTTCGGGGAAATCTGCCTCTGAGTTAGTCTGAGCCAGGGCTGGAACACAGCTTTTCAAGAATGCCTGGCAATTAATGGCATTTACTAATTGTCTCTGTAGAGCAAATATGGTAAAAATGTGGCATGTTGAATTTCCACTGTTAATTTTCTGCCTTTGTTTCATTTGCTCCTGGTTATAGCCCTGGAAGTAGGATGAAATATGAAGTCCTGAGCTTTTATTGTTATTCGTCTGTGGAGCAATACATGTACTCAGCACTAAGTAAAAGTTATTTTTCATAAAGAGGAGAGCTTCAAGACTTTTCAAGGTCAGGAGTCTTTAAGAAATAGGCCAGGCAATTGTGGTGGCTCACTACTTTCCGTTTTTTAAAAAACTACCAATTAAAGTCATCTGGAATGAGGTCCTCCATAATGTTTACAATGTCTAAAGGAAGAACCAACTAAGTAATCCACCTGATCTTTCTTTCGTTTTAACATAATAAAAATCAAACAAAGCATACAATACCCTGAGAGTCATAGTTCAGAATCCCAGTTCCCATTTTCAAGTCTTAATCATAATATAAGGCCTTTTGAATAGGAAAATCTGTAAAACTAAGTTTCATCCGGTTTTTCCAATTTTAAGATCCTGGATCACTGGGGAACTACCAGAGGACTGGAAAAGAGCTGATGTGGTTCCCATCTTCAAAAAAAGGAAAAACAACAGACCCAGGAAACTATAGACCAATCAGCCTAACATCAATACCTGGGAAGATACTGGAAAAGATAATAATAAAACAGATCTGCCAACATCTAGAAACAAGTAAAGTAAATACTAGCAGTCAGCACGGGTTTGTTAAAAACAGATCATGCCAAACCAATCTTATTTTATTCTTCAACATAGTGACTAAATTAGTAGACCAGCGAAATACTGTGGGCATAATATATTTAGATTTCAGCAAGGCATTTGACAAATTAGACCAGCATCTACTTCTTAGTAAGCGGAAAAAAGTGGAATAGATAGCACCACCACTAGATGGACTCACAACTGGCTGACAAACCATACTCAACGAGTAGCCCTTAATGGGTCTAAGTCTACATGGAGGGAAGTAAGCAGTGGGGTGCCACAAGGTTCTTCTTAGGCTCAGTACTCTTCAATATCTTCATTAATGGCTTAGATGAGGGAATAAAAGGGGAAGTTACCAAATTTGCAAATGATGCTAAGCTGGCAGGAATAGCTAACACCCAAGAAGATAGGCTGAAGATCCAAATGGATCTTGACCAGGGGTGGGATTCAACCGGTGTTACTACCAGTTCAGTGACTACGTTTTGCGCTTAGGGCTGTGAGAAAGTGACTCTTCCAACGTTACCCAAGTGGCTATGTGTTTAAGGCAGGATTAGAAGTCATGGTCTCGTAGTTCTAGCCTTATGCCTTAACTACTATACCAAAGTATAGTAGGCTCTCCTACTAAATAATTTAGTAGGCTCTCCTACTAAATAATATTAAATTTCCAGAAAAACGTGAACCAAACTATTTTTTCCTCCTCTCTACAGGTTGCCAGTGCATGTGATTATGCACATTTCTCTCTTTAATGACTTTCAAGTCCTTATATAGGATCAGGGGTGGGTTTCTACTGGTTCTGTCCACCTCCGTAGAACTGGTAGCTCTGAAGAGCAGCAGACATAGAACCGGTTCTATGTCTGCTGATGTTTTTGCCCACCTGCCCTACCCAGGCTCTTACCTGATCTTTATTTCCTGATTTTTCAACTTCAGCTGCTGAACGAGGCACAGCTGCAGTTAAAAAAGCAGAAAAAGAGGGCTGTTTCAAAGGCTGTGTCTCTGCACACAGCTTGCTGATGACGATTTACAGGCGTGCGGCTCACAGCATGCAGGGAAGCTCGTAAATCCTGAACCGGTAGTTAACCCTGTCATATCCCACCCCTGGATAGGACTGCATGTTTATAGAAATTATGGATCATTTCCTCTGTATATTTCAACTTATTAATGCTCTAATATATATGAAAGAAATAACTATGGCCTCCATTGAAAAAGGAGCCCAAGGACTTAAAGCTAGAGTCTTTTAAGTATAAATATACTGCATTAATTAGTATAATTAATGACTATATTTCTTCACATTGACTCTCATTATCTAAGAGTTGCTATTTTGTGCATGGAATTCATATTAACATTCTCCAAATAATTATATAAGTGATATATGAGCTTTGAGTTAAACATTATATCTTCATTATATGTGTATGCATTGTTGTCTTTAAGAAAAGTTTTGATTCATGGCAATTCTGTTAAACAAATTATAGTCTAGTTGAAACCACTCTGAGTTCATTTATCAAAATGGCCAAAAATACAGTGAAAAGATCGAAAGGAGCTATAGATATTCAGCTTACCAACCAAAAGATTCTTAAGGTAGCTTAGAAACAATGTAGTTTAATAATTTAAAATATTTGGCCAAATTCATACCTAGAGCTCAGCAAGCCATTTTAGTACTTTTTGCCATAGTTAATGGTTAAGCAAGTTTCCCTTTAGTCATATAAATTTCAATAGAAGAAATAAACACAGCTATTAAGTATTAAATTGCTTCACATATCATTCTAAATCATGGGCCGGCTAGTAATAGTTTATCAAACAAACCATAATTGACTGATTTTTAAAGAAAGGGGATAGCTTTCTTTCAGCTGAGCAACACAGAAGGTATAGCCATGCAATCAGGACATTTTTAGATTGAATATAGCTCATGACTGAAGAAATAGTAGATATTGATTTGATGTGACAAGACTAAAGGACTTGTCCAACCTTCTAAACTAGAGTGGAATTCCAATATCTTTTATAATTAAAATGTTAAAATGTATATTTGTAAAACTGGAGCTCTTGCCCAGTTACCAAATTGTTAGTTGGTAAACTAACAAATCACTCATCATTTAATATCAATTTCCTCACCAAAAGCTCCAAAGAAAGGCAGCATAATTATTTTGAGATGAATTTGAAGAGATAATATCTTAAGAAGAGTGTTTTTTCCTATTTCCTATTTATTAGTTTTAATCTATAACACACCTAGATTTAAATAAAGCTAAAAGAATGCATGTATTATTGATTATTTATTTTAAATATTTCTAGTCATATTTAGGGGTAAAATTCTCTCAAAGATTTGCATTTTGGAGCAGGAGTAGGTTACATCCCCAAGGCATGTACTGTTGTTATAAATAACAACAATAATAATTTAAAATCAAGTGAGTTTCATGAGTGTATTACACAATGCTGTCCTCTAGCATTTAGGGCCTTCAGATACATTCTTAGATGTTTGAATTGAAGATGTTGCATCACTGTAGCCTGGTACTTGATTTGGTATGTCCACCTACCAATAAAAGAAAATCCAAGGTAAGGCAGAGAGAAGATAGCATCTGGGTTGAGGCTAAAGGATATGATAGCAATAACCTCAGCAGCCTGGTTTCTGGTAAATTGGTGCATTATAATTGCTTGCGCCCATCATGGCAGACATTCTTCAAGAACCCCACAACATTCTTTAAGAATTCAAATACACCAACAACACATCTCAACACATTTATAACCCATTTCTGGATGATCTCTCATAGCTAATTTTTTTTCTTTTTGATTTGTTCTCAATGAACATAAACAAATTCTCCTTACATAAACCCTACAGGATTATGAGCAGTAAGAAACAGTAACACTTATCTGTTTAGTATTTATTTGATTTGTCAATAGCTTACAAGATACAGGTATAAGAATAAATATAGTTTTGAATACATGAGATAGATACTTATAAGAAAAATAAAAAAAACAATAGGACAGGGATAATAGGCACGTTGGTGCGCTTATGCACACCCCCTACAGATCTCTTAGGAAAGGGGTGAGGTCAATAGTAGACAGTCTAAGGTTAAAGTTTTTGGGGTTTGGGGAAGAAACCACAGAGTCAGGTAGAGTATTCCAGACATTGACCACTCTGTTGCTGAAGTCGTATTTTCTGCAGTCAAGTTTGGTGCAGTTAACCTTGAGTTTGTATCTATTGTGTGCTCTTGTATTGTTATGGTGATGAGCAGTGGAGACCAAACTGGTTTTCTTCACTGCTCTGTGTTTGGCCCACCTGCCCACTCGGACTCCCATACTCACTTTTATGGGCAGAATTCAAAGCGCAGCTGCTTTGTGCAGCGCAGAATAGTGCTGTGCGGCAGCTGCTGCAGCAACCAGCATCATGCAAGCTTGCAGGAGGCAAGTTAGAATGCCTCTGCGCCTGTGCAAAGTGCATGTTTGGCGCGCGCGTACATGCAAAGTGTGCATGCGTGCAAAGCACGGCCACCAAGCCACGCCCACTGAACCAGTGGCAACTTTATTTGAATACCACTACTGATTTAAAGTCTCCAGGGATGCCAGTATGGTGTCAAGGGATGATATTCGCGTTTCTATAGAGTCAACTCTTTCAAACAAGGCTATACGTTTGTCCAGCTTGGGTTTGTATGGTGGGCAGAAAAATGGAAATGCATAATTGGATGTTTCTAGGAATTGAGTCATTTGCTTGGGTAATTCCAAGCAGTCATGATGAGCATATTTTTCACATAGAGAACATTTGATGGAATTTTCATTAACCTTTAGAGTTACAGAGCATATAAAGCATGTGCAGGTCTCATATCTGTGGTATGTTCAGAATTTGTCCACTTTCAGAGTTCTACATTCAAATCTAGAGAATATGGGATCTCTAGATTAATACCCAAAGTTTCAGCTAATGGAGAGAGCCTTCTTTGCATGTTTTGATTTTGAGAAACCCATGGGTTTAAAACAATCTTGCCAATTGTTTCATTATTTAGGTAGAAGTCTGAATCTAACATACATTCACCAATTCAAAAGACTCCTCTGTGCTTACTGTACATTATCAGGTAAAGAGAAATGCTTGTCAGTCTTGAATTTCTTGGAAGTGTTGCAGTTTTAGAAATGTGTTCTTATCTGAACTACAGTATTTGTCAGAGGTATTCTTCTTCTTCTTCTTCTTCTTCTTCTTCTTCTTCTTCTTCTTCTTCTTCTTCTTCTTCTTCTTCTTCTTCTTCTTCTTCTTCTTCTTCTTCTTCTTCTTCTTCTTCTTCTTCTTCTTCTTCTTCTTCTTCTTCTTCTTCTTCTTCTCCTTCTTCTTCTCCTCCTCCTCCTCCTCCTCCTCCTCCTCCTCCTCCTCCTCCTCCTCCTCCTCCTCCTCCTCCTCCTCCTCCTCCTCCTCCTCCTCCTCCTCCTCCTCAGGTTTCCAAGCAACTCTTTCTATTCAAATTCCACAAGAGTCAGTGCAGAGTCTGGCAAAGGGGGTATTACTATCACCATATATTCTCCTTCCTACAGGACCATGTTAAGAATTCAGCTTGTTGCTAACATTTCTAAAGTCTGTTATAGACTTTTGTACAATAGTTATTTAAACCAATTTTCTAACAGGCAAAAAGTAAGCATATTTCAGGAATAACTATTCCAAACACATTTCAGCCTTCAGAAGACTTCTCACCATCTTTATGCATTCTGGATGTAGAATTGGCACTGCCTTGTTCTAGAAATTTAGAATTGGAGACATCCAACTGCCAGTCTCTGTTACATAATTTATGTATAAATATGAATTATTGACTGACAAAGGGTAGATTACATATGATTTACAGCTGGTTTACATGTAAGAATACTTCTACAATTTCATTTTGATTCCAATACTGAGCTTTTCTAGAATCCAGAATATTTTAAAGAAATATTCTGGCTGAAATATTAAATACTGGGAATGGGTGAGTGAATGGCCTTTTAATTTCTGTTGCCCCATCGCTCATATTACTCATTACTCATTTATTTATTTAAAAGATTTAAGCAACCCTCAGAAATTTATTTTCAGAGGTTGATGATGAATTTTTAAACAAGTTTTCATTGTAAGTTTGTGTGAGTTTTGCATTGTCTGGTACTATTTTCCACAATTATCAAATTAATCTACTAATAATAGTAGTATAATTATAATATAATTTAGCAGGTGATTCCAATTTCTCTATCAGTAACTGCACTGCATATGGGAAATTGTGCTGATGAATGAGAGACAGAGTTGAAAACGATTTGGAAACAGTTAATTCAATCTATCTCTTACAATTTGTTAATGACTGTTCCATCCAGCAGTCCTCAACTTACAACCATTTGGTCAGTGGTGGGATTCAATTTTTTTTACTACCGGTTCTGTGGGCGTGGCTTGGTGGACATGGCAGGGGAAGGATACTGTAAAATCTCCAGTCAGAAGTGGTATTTGCTGTTTCTCCAAAACTCAAAATTTCCACTACTGGTTCTCCAGAACTGCTCAGAACCTGCTAAATACCACCTCTGCTTACGACCATTCTTCACACTTACAACTGCTGCAGATCACAATTTGGGTGCTTGGCAAATGGTTCATGTTTGTGATAGTTGCAGTATTCCAGGTTCACGTAATCACCTTTTGAGATCTTCTGACAAGCAAAGTCATTGGGGAAACCAGAGTCATTTAACAACTGTGTTACTTAACTTAACAACTACAGTTGTTCACTTAACAATGTGAGAAGACCTAAGCACCGCCGATGATACTTTTGAAGAAGAAAGGATCTTACAGACAGTCACAAAATATGGTTTTATTTTAACTGTTTTCCCTACTCTATCCTTCCCCTCCCTTACTCTTCCCTTTCCCCTCTCTTAGGCTTTCCTCTCTTCCCCTCTTGGTCTATGCCAAGGCCTATTTTTCTTTTTGTTGTACATAATTTGTAGTTGTGTTGTTCTTTTAAAGGTAAAACTAATAAAGTATTTTTCCAAAAAAAAAAAAAAAAAAACAATGTGAGAAGACCATAAAATAGGGCAAAACTCGCTTAACAACTGAAGTGTTGTTAGCAACAGAAATTTTAGGCTCAATTGTGGATGTAACTTACCTGTACTACAGTCTGCTTAAGGCTCCCTGAATGAGGTATTTCCACTCAGATTCACAGAATATATCTTTTCTTTTATGTACACTGAGAGCATATGCACCAAGACAAATTCCTTGTGTGTCCAATCACACTTGGCCAAAAAAGAATTCTCTTTTCTCTTCTCTTCTCTTCTCTTCTCTTCTCTTCTCTTCTCTTCTCTTCTCTTCTCTTCTCTTCTCATTCTCATTCTCATTCTCATTCTCATTCTCATTCTCATTCTCATTCTCTTCCCTTCCCTTCCCTTCCCTTCCCTTCCATTCCATTCCATTCTATTCTATTCAAATTTAAATCATCAGCCATGCATGTCAGTTCCTTCAGTAACATTCTGAAAATAAAGACACCAAAAAGTTTAAATATTAGAACTTCAGACAGAATTAGTGAATGCTATGATTTGAATTATCACTTGATTCTTCTTGTATCTCTAAACTGTGGGCAAAATTTAACTTTCATTGGAAATTGGAAATCTTTTTCTGAAATATAAATGTTCTGCTGTGGAAAATTGATGGAGTCAGGTAATAATGCTGAAGTGAAGAATGCAATGGCAAAGCTATAAAGAAAAACGTTGTCTACACAACAGATGCTTGCTTCCTTATTTATAGCTTTTTCTGAATAATAAATTGCACAATTCACATTCATGCAAATGCAAAATAAGACCTTTGCATGCATCTATGGGCTGTTGCATGCCAGGATGTCCCAACCAAAGAGATAGCATTCTCAAAATGGACAATTATAATTTACCACTGGTGAGATAAGATTCCTTTATCCTAAATTGATGATTGACCTTCAACTATCTCTTTGCAATATGTCCATATTTTCAGCATACATAACCCAGAATATGCCTCCTCCCATTCCTAGATCACTTAAAAAGAAAAAAATGAAGAGAGAAATAGATGACCACACAAAATAAAAAAAATAGAAATATCAGACATAGAGGATGGAATTATAATATAAAATATTAGTAAATAAAAAGAATTTACAATTGTCATGAAATTTGATGTCCTTTTTATTAGTTCAATGATTAAATAATTAATATAAAAAATTAATGTATGCTGAATATATAAAATTAAACTTATTATATCATTTTGAGAAATAATTATAAAACATTGTCAAACACTAAATACTAATCTTTATATTAATATCACCATTATTTGTCATTATCTAAAATAAATGCACATAATCTTATTATAAAATAGTAAGAGCCAGTTTGGTCTAGTGGTTAAGTCAGAAAAACCAGAAATGGTGAGTTCAAGTCCCATTTAGACATGAATGCAACCTTGGGCCAGTCACTCACTCTCAGCCCAATTTACTTCACAGGGTTGTTGTTCTGTGAAAAATAGGAGGAGGAAGGTGTGATTGGATATGTTCTCCACCTTCAGAGTTATTTGTAAAATTATGCAGGTGCAATATTTGTGCAATACAAATAAATAACTAAATAAAAACAAAAGGAAAAAAATAATCTTATTTGAAAAGGAAAGAAAAAATAAATACTAAAAAAAATCAATAAATAAAATATTAAGTTCTAAATTTCTTCCCATTACACCTAAATTATTTATAAATATAAATATTAATTTTGGTTACATCAATATTTACATTTTTCCCTTAAAAACCATATTCTAATTTATATAACATGCAATATATGGGGAAGCCATTCTCACTTAAATTTAATAAAAAATCTGTTTTGGATGTATACTTTTAATTTTGCTATTCCCCAAATTTCCCAATCTGAGCAAAATATCTAAGGTTTTTCTAAGGTTAGGCTGACTTTGTCCTCATTGGTCCCCTTTAGCATATAAGGGTCTCATGATTATTATTTTTTCCCCAGACTTTAATTTTTTATTCTTAGTAATCTCTAAACTACTTATTTTATTATTAAACTTCAGAGTGCAATAAAACAGATCATGAAAACAATTAAAAGTTTTGGTGAATTCTTATGATGTAATATTTATTTATTTGATTATGTTGTAATGTGCATTGAAATATTGTTAATCTAATTTGCTATGTTTACCCTTAGAAAAGAATGTGTATCACAAGTTATCCTTCAATTATCCTTTTCACTTGCTAGTCTTACAGATAAAGGAAACATTAATTTCTTTTTAAATCCCCACTGCTAATAATTTATTATGGTATTCCATGTTAAGAATAAATTGTAACTCCTACTTATACTAATAATATTTTACTGTTCCTGTCTTTATAATAATATCAATAATTCTAATAATTCTACTGTGTCCTAATCTGTAGTCTCAATAGCTGCCTGGTTATATGTCGATATTATGGAGATGAGAACTGAACAGAGATAACGTATTAGTGCATTGTCTATTGTAGAACTCTTTGTGAGGCTAATGTTATGAACAATTTTATAATAGTTCAATTGAAATTTCAGTTTTAATAAAATGAATGTTTAAAATAAATAAGTCTACATTTGTAAAATAAGTTCATGGACTATCTCATTATTCAAGATTGAGTGCTTTATTCTGAGTTTCACCTGTAACTTTTGCCTTACAGTGGCCTAGAAATATTGTAACTAAATAAACCAAATTATAAAGAGACAGAAAACTAATCTGGGGTAATTTTTGTTGAATTTCAGTCAATATTACTGTAGTTAAGAAACTGGGTTCAGTACCATGGAGAGCATTCTAGCAACAATACTGTTGTGCAAATAAATTAGTCCATAACTTGCCTGGTGGAATTGACATAATTCCAATCACCCTTTTTGAAGAATATAAGTCCTGCAAATATGGCTTTATGTCCAAGCAAAACTTTCTCCTGATGATTAATGCTTATGATTCTAAGGGTATGATGATGTGCCAACCAAGGTCCAGAAATCTCAGTCTTGCATGGAGCTAGTTTTGGTTTTAATTTTTCTGGATCACATTTATTTTTAAAACAAGAACAGACTAAATTGTGGGACCACATCTTCATCTTCCAGCAAACAGATCTCCACAGAAGACATGGAAGAAGGTATTATGGCATTAGGAATACGTTATTGGTCATAGAACAAGGACTATGGTTTGCTGATTCCCAAGAAATCTGAAATTGAATGTTTGGTCAAAGTGCTCTGATTCTTTTTTGTATTTCTAAATGCACTGAGTAATTTTGTTCTAAGTTATTCATAGACTTTACTTAGCATAGAATAAACAATGTCATCAGTATTGTTCACAAATAAGCTTGAGCTGTAGACAGCGTTAGCGTGAAATGAATATTTCCATAATAAAATACATGTCAGTATGATGCTGCAGATCTAGAGAAAGAAATTTAATAAACACTGAGTGACTCTACGGGAGCCTCCCTTTTAAAATTAAGTACAAAAAGTCTAATATCAGGAGGTTAATAATAAATAGTCAATTACATTAACATATCCCATATAAAATTGGGTAACAAAATACTTAGGCTAATTTATCTCTAGCCATTTACTAAATTAGGTGCATGACTATAAAAGTCAATGAAGTTTTTAAAAAATATGAGAAAAGTGGAAAGTGTGTAACATATCAATAATGAAATGATGGGTTGCTCTCCTGATTGTCCTTGTGTCTTAGTGGCCTTCAGTACTATTCATCATGCTATTAATGCTATTGATCATGGTGATTAATACTTCTTTACAGGAGGGGATAGTGCCCCAGCACTTTAAGGAGGCTGTGGTCCACCCTCTTCTTAAGAAGCCATCGCTGGACTCCACCTAGTTGGATAATTTCCAAGCTGTCTTCAATCTTCCCTTTTTGGAGAAGGTTGTTGAGAAGGTGGTCACACAGCAGCTCCAGAGGTTTCTGGTTGAAACAGATTATCTCGACCCCTACCAGTCAGGATTCAGGCCTGGATTTGGGCCAGAAACTGCATTGGTCACACTTTTGGATGAACTCTGGAGGGAGCAGGATGGGGGTAGTGCATCCATCATTGCTCTACTTGACCTCTCGGTGGCTTTTGATACCATTGACTATGGGATTCTCCTGGGGTGGCTTCGGGGGATGGTAGTGTGCTCTCTTGGTTCATTTTCTTCCTCTGTGGCCACTCTCAGTGTTGATAGGAGGGGAGAGATCCAGCCCTTGCGCACTGCTTTACGGGTTCTGCAGGGCTCAGTATTCTCTCTGCTCTTGTTCAACATTTATATGAAGCTGCTGGGTGAGATCATCTGTCACCATGGACTGAGATATAACCAATATGCTGATGATACTCAGCTATATGTCTCGGTCCATGGTGAGTTAAGTGTTGCTGTGTCTTCCCTCTCGCAGTGCCTGGAGGCTGTTAGGGCTGGATGAGAAGCAATGGGTTGAAACAAACCCTTGCAAGACCCACTCGGTCTGGGTTTGGGGTTTGTTGGCTCAGGGAGAATTGCCACCTTTGGTCTTGGATGGGGTAGCACTACCCCAAACATAACTTGTGCATAATCTAGGGGTTTTCCTGGACTCACGACTCCTACTTGAAGAGCAGGTGGCAGTCGTGGCCAGGAGGGCCTTTGCACAATTGCAGGTTGTGCACCAGTTATGCCCTTTCCTGGACCAATGGCCCCTACTCACAGTCACTCCTGCCCTGGTCACTTCCCATCTTGATTATTGCAATGCACTCTACATGGGGCTGCTCTTGAAGAGTATCCAGAAGCTCCAGTTGGTGCAAAATGCAGTGGCCTGCATGGTTTTGTGCAGACCCCAGTGTGCACATGTGTCACCTCTCCTGCAGGAGCTGTATTGGTTTCCAATTTGCTTCTGGGTGCAATTCAAGGTGCTGGTTGTCACCTTTAAAGCCCTTCATGGCTTGGGACCGGGTTATCTGAGGGAACGTCTCTTGCCAGTCACATCTACTTGACCCATTAGAGTGGGGAGGCAGGAAATGTTGTGGGTCCCATCCCTGAGGGAGATACACCTGGTGGGACCCAGAAGAAGGGCCTTCTCTGTGGTGGCTCCCTCTCTCTGGAATATCATTCCCCCAGAGATTAGAATGGCCCCCACTCTAGCACTCTTTTGAAAAGCACTGTACACCTGGTTTTGCCAGCAGGCCTGGGGAACCCAGAGTGGGATGGAGTCCATCAAATGTTAGTGTGATCTGCTGTCATTGGGGTGGGGGGTGGGGGTAGGAGTTAAGGGGTGATTTTTTATTTATTTTTTAATTTTTTTAATTTTTTCCAGATTTTGTTCTATTGTACTTTATTAATTTATTTGATTCTTTTTGTTAGTTTTTATTGTTTTTTATTTTTATTTTTTGTTTTAAATATGGTTTTACATTTTGTAAGCCATGTAGTGTCACCATAGGCAAATAGGCAGCAATATAAATTAAATAAATAAATAAATTCTTCTGGAGTGGCTCAAGAGATTTGGAGTGGTGATGCAGTGGTTCTCTTCTGTTCTGCAGGACCGGTTCCAATCCAAGTTAGTGAGGAAGAGAGGAACTTCTAAGCTCTACTCCCCCCAAATTTAGTTTTACCACAAGCTTCTAGGTAGAACAATTTATTGTCTCAGAGTTAAGTAACATCAGTATAATATTTATTTTCAGTTGTACCGTAGATCTCTGCTTCTCATTGGCAAATGATGCTATCTCAGTGTTTTCCCAATACCCAGAAGCTGTGGGGAAGGAGAAGAGCATATTTTAATTTAACCATAGTGGATTGCTTCTAAACTCTCCAGAATCAGGATCTGGATATTTCCAACTTTGATTCTGAATTGTTTCCCCCTTTCCTTAGATCTCATAAGCAATTTTGAAGTCCTCCTAAACTCACAATTCCTAGTTAAAGAACAGATGATATTTTTGGCCAGGACATAACTCCATCTTCTAAGTCAATTGTGCACTGTTGGGTTCAGAGATTCTGCTCACAATTACTCATGTCTTGGTTATGATCTACATGAGAGCATACATGAGAGCTTCAATCACATTATTGCAGTTGCCATCTTTACTTTTACTTTACTGTATACCCAGTGAACACCTCTGTCCATGGAATATAGTGGAACTTATTTCCAGTAAAGGCTGATATATTTGGAGTTTTAAGTTTCTTAAACTTATACCCAATAATTAGGGAAAAATCTCAGAAGCAACTCTTCTGAGAATTTATTCCAGATGGAAAGTTCCTCCTGAATTCCCTTCAAGACATCCCCAACTGACATGTTAATTCTAAGTTCCAAGACTATAATAGAGTTAGTGTATTAAGAAATAGCCAATTCTGACAGCCAGATCAATGAAACAATGATAAAAGTAGGAGGTCATCTAGATCATTTAACTCCAGGCAAATGCAAATGGAGGAGTTTATAATAAGAAATTTAGGTTAAATTTATCATCTTACAGTTCATTGTTATATAAAATATTTAGTTGGATTTTATCTTTTTGTATTTTACCACACTGTATTTCACATCATTTAACAGTGAAATAATGTGTTGTGCCACAAGTGATGTAAGCAGGTCATAAACCTAATCAGACTGAGCTATATTTCATAGAGTGGATCGCATCATATATGCTTAGTCACTGATGATAGATATGGCTTCTCCTTTTCACTCACACTTTAAGATTTTATCTTGATTACTGACTTGATCCATTAGGCAAATAACACAGTCTAATATTTTTGTCCAATCAATTAAATGTGCATTTAAAACTTATAAATGTGCATTTAAAAACTTATAGTAGTATGTGGGCTTTTATTTTGCTTATGTAGGGATTGTAGATTTGTAGTAATGTATATGCTTTGCATGTGAAAATATAAGCATATGTCTATAGCTAATTCCATCCATCAAATGAATCCTTGTGTTTCACCAAAGTAATATCTAGTATAGTAATTTTTTATATTCTGCATATTTCAAATTTCTAATGTTAATGAAGAAACATAGCTCAGTGAGACAATATACACAGGCATGTCTTTAAGTTAAATTTGGAGGTAAGTCAGAATAGTGATTTAATGGGAAATGTCTGTCTTAGTATATAGTGTATATTCTATCTGTCTGTGTATATAAAAAACTTAAGAAACACTTCCAAATACATTAAAACATGGCTGCAAGTGAAGATGAATTGACTTGGGCTACAAAATAGATAATGTAGCTAATATGGATAAATAACAAACTTCCTTTATTTTTAATATTTTTCTTATTTTATGGGGCCACATTACAACTTCCTTCACACTATTTTGATATTTAACTCCTCAATATTGAATCAGCAATATTTTTGGCAGCATAATATATGTTATAATTCCTCCAGCACTCTCATTAACTCATCACATCATTTTGGGTAGCTTTAACTGCTTGTGAAAAGGTCCACTGTAAATAATGTGCCCTAGAAGTTATTGTGCCTGACCCATTGGCTGAAGTAAAAATATGGTATTAGGGGGTAAAATATGACTTTTACATTGGTTATCTAAATTCCTAGGATGTCTGGTATATTTTCAAGCAAAAGGAGAATCTTGCAAGGAATTTTCTTGGTCAAGCAATAATGTTTAGCAGCAGGGGCAAAATGATTCAAGAACCAATCTTCAAAGGTGGCAATTGTAACCCAAGCTTTTGTATTTGCCTTCCAATTAATGGGAAGAGATGCCTTAATGAATGTTACAATGAAGTGCATTCTAAGCTAGCGAGAAATTCATGAATAAAGACTTGATCTTGAAATCCCTGGAGGTGCAACCCCGAAACAATTACAAGGTCAACATCCTTTGATGCCTTATGCCCTAGAGTTCTTTTTTCCTCCTTTGAAATGTAGGTGCTTTCAGCCCATTTCCCCCCAAATAAGCCAGTCTGGCAAATAAGCTGCCTCCTCAATATTTTTTCAATATTTTGGGAAAATCACACATAGCACTTATATCTCCACTTGCTGCTTCACCTTGCATTTTAATATTATGTAAATTTTCCCTCACTTTGAAACAATTGAACAAGTTGCTATTTGCAACAGATTCTTCATCACAATCACCTTCACTTGCTGTATGTGCAGCTTTTAAATAATTGAAAAGGCTTCCTAGGAATAAAATAAAGCTAATAGGCATATTATGCTGATTTTGATCGTCTAACCAAATTATCAATAGCCTTTCCATTTCAGTCATTAAACCACCACACGGCTTAGCAATAATTGTAGCTTTCATGAGGGCAGGACCATTCACATGCTCCATAATTCTTACTTTATGCTTTAAAATTGTTCCAATTTGACTGACTGTAGCCCAATACTGTTCTAATGACAAATGGCATTTCACTTATTTCTTATTGCTTTCTCTTATTTCCATTTAATTTTCAGTTGTGATCACTTTCCTTTTCTTTGATGAATAACCAGTACTTGCCTCAGATTTATGCTTTGAAGGCCTAGTTGTTACAAGGATAAATAAGAAAAACATTTAAGCCAAATGTAAAGTTATACACTCAATACAGTATTAATGGCAATGTGAGCTGACTAAAAATGGTGGACAACATCCTCCTTTCTTGAGCCAAATAACAAAGCACACAATGTTTTCATAATGATACATTTGTGTGCATTTGCTATTACAAACCATTGGATTTAACTCATTTTTCATGCAATCTAATTCTACTTATGTGAGCTATAGGTTGGTTTCTTACATCATACAAAACTTTGATTATTTAGCTATTGCTTACAAAAAGATAGTTTATTGAGTTTGTACAACATACTAAGTCATAAACAGTATTTTCATGAACCACAATGGCTAGTTACAAACTGTAAAGGTTTAATTATGTTGCTGTTATTAATATTATTGTTTACATTTGAGGAAAAAAGGGTGAAGAGCCTTTTGCTTTCAAATTTGATACTGTTCTCTAAAGAAAAAACATGCATTTAATTTCATTGCCCTTTTCTGTGAGGGTAAATTGTTCCTCTTCAGCTGAGACAGTAATTACCATCACATCATGCTTGTTCGACTTGCTCTAAAGTGTGACTCAGCTAATCATTACGATTTTCCAGCCTTGTCTCTTTTCAGTCAGTTCCTTGGAATGACTACCTGACATCATTGATCTAATAAGTGCTCTCCTGGTTCAGGGGCTAAGTAAAAAAATAACTGTAAGGCCATCCTTTTACAAGTTCCTGGTGACTTCAGTAGACTTTGAGTCAGCGAGATTGATCTCGATGAAGCTACATATGTGCTCAGATTTATGCACATGCTTAAGTGTTTTGTTGGCTTGAAGCCATGTCATCTGTTTACTGGCACTTGAAGGTTTTTTCATTCTGAAGTGGTATCTTGTTCAGCCAGGTTTTCTGAAAGGAAAGCCCATATAATATAATCAAAGGCAGCTTTAGTCAAAGCTATCATTCCATTTAGCAACACAAACTGAAGATATACTATTGGTTTTATGAAAAGTGCAGGTCTTTTAAAGCAAGGATTTAATTAAGCAACAGTCCTGGAATCATTCATTGAAGATAGATCATTGGTACAAAGCAGATACCTAACCTTCCCCCCCCCCCCTATTTTAACTGCAGGGTAATCTAGTGGTCATCACTGAACTGAAAAATTCAACATCTCATATATTAAAGAATGTAGGCTTAACTCATAGAAGGGGGAGAGATTGCTAAGCTATTGGAGAACTTGGAATCTGTGCTGAGTTCTGGTCAGAGACCCTAGAATGAGTGCAGAGAAGAGCAACAAAAATGATAAGGGGTATAGAGGTTAATCTGTATAATGAATGATTGAGGGAACTAGATATGTGTAGTCTAACAAAGTGCAGGATTAGGGGTGATACCATAGTATCTTCTAGTAGTTGAGTGTCTTCCCTCAAGAAATTTCCTGATAGTGAGAACAATCAGTGGAATGGCTTGCTTCCAGAAATTGTGGGTGCTATCACTGAAAGTTTTCAAGAAGAGACTGGACAGCCATTTGTCCAGAATGGTATAGCATTTCCTGCTTGAGTAGAACACCACCAAGGTCCTTTCCAACTGTATTATTCTATATTCTAGAACACACAACTGAGTCCTCATAAAGTAGGGTTCAGAAGAAAGAAACTTCAAACAACTCCACATTGACCTGGTTTGGTATACATTGAAGGGGCTTTGATACCCTTTCAAAATTCTGTTAAGTTACCCTAATCATATTATCCTGATAAGTTAAAGTCCTTCAGGAAGTGAGATATGGTTGTCTTCATGTGGTGGTTGATGGGAAATAATGCTTCTTTTGTTGCAGTACCAGTGCTGCAGGAAGGTAACCCCTCTAAGATTCAGATAGCTGTGAGCATAAGGCATGAAAGACCTGGTTATTTCCTGAAACAATAGGTCTGGGTTCTTGGATGAACAATGTTGTTTAGTTGTTTGTTATTTCTTACTGATTTTCTGTGAGTTGGGCAGCTCTATTATTTTGTGTGTGTGTGTGTGTGTATATAAATTTGTAAAATGGAATGTATCCATTTGGACCTCTGTGGAATTATATATTTACCATATTTGTAATTGTTAACCTTGATTGTTATTGCATTTGGTTTTATTTACTCACCCAGAGTTTCTGCAACAAGATGAGCACATATACATTGTTTAAGTATTTTTTCTACAAATCGTTGCATTCTGAATTTTAGTTGATTTGAATATTTGAAAATTGATTATTTATATGCTGTAATAATTGGTTGTTCATGTGCAATTTTTTCTCATAGCTTGTTTTGTTGACATCAGTTTGATGAAAATTCTGGTAAACTTTGTGTAAACATTTGAAGGGAAAATATTTGATGGAGACAATGGGACTGAATTTAAAACTTAATATTGTTTATATTGATTTTTATTTTTTAAAAAAATAATATTTTTCTTTTTTCTATAAGTTAATATATGTTTATTTTAGGAATAATAGTAGTGACATTAATATAAATATTAATATTTGGAGCTCTGCAGTAATTTTCTATTTTTGTTCAATACAAGTCTAGCTTTATATATTTAATTTAATATTTTAATATTTACTTGATGAAATAATGAATTTTATATTTTATGACAATTGTAAATTTTTTATTTACTGATACTTTATTTTCTGTGTGTTTGTTTATTTTCTTTTTTCTTTTTTGTAGTTTTTGTTTTGTTCCTTAAATATTTTAAAATAAAATTGATTTTAAAAAAGGATTTTGATCAGCTTGAAAGTATGTGTGACACTTTAATTGGTCCCAATTAATTATGTCACAATTGATGGATACTTGAGATTAATGAAATCTAAGCATTCTTAGTTGAGAGGATGTCCAGTGAATTTTATATAAATGTGGTTGTATTTCATAATCTTATATATATACATATATAAAATTTACTTGCGGATTTACATTTTTCAATTAAAAAAAAAGAATGCTTCCTGAATTTTGCACGCTTTGAATATTTACTGTTGGGGTAATTGAATCTATGCAATCAAGATGAGAGAGTTTTATTGACAACATATTGAGCAGCTAAAGTAGCATAAAGACCTGAATCTTCCTCTAGTTCCACAATCTTAAATTTGATTGTAGCTTAATCCCTTTCTAATTTAATGTCCCTTTAATCACAATTGCACAAATAAATACTTTCTCTTCTCTTTTATGTAGCTTGAAAGGCAAAAGGAGCTTAGCTCTAGTTCGGTTACTTTCAGGAAAAATGTTTACCTATAGTGAGTTATCATGAACAGAGCCAGGCACTTGAGTATTTGTGAAGAGAATTTTACAGGAAATGACCAGGTAAACAATGGCTGAGATGAAAACAGCCAATATATTTTGTTTCTTATGGCAGAAACTTGGTACCAGCATGATTAGGAGATTTGTATATGTTCTTATATGCTATAATAGGTTCACTTGTGCATCTGCATTTAGTTTGCACACTTAAAACTGAATGTTTCAAACCGAATGCTCCAGAAACAAACAATATCTACTAGTGATATTATACCACATAGTTTCTATTGGCTATTGGATGGTCATCTATAATAAAGCTTGTGACTTTGGCTGATTGTATTTTTAAAAATCCTTTAGAAACATAATATAATTCAGCTATTTATGTAAAGTAGAAAAATAGTAATAAAGCTAGTACAATATTTATGTTACTTGATTGATATATGTCAAGTCAATATTAACTCTTAGTGACCACATAGCTTTTCTCTATGACAATTTGTCTCTAAACTACTCCTTCAGATATTCCAAGGGTGTAGTCTTCACCACTGTAACTGAGTCCATACACTTTGCTGCTGTCTGCTTTTATTTCCTTCCTAAAGTGTGATCTTCTGACTGAAAGTATTCAATCCCACCCATCTTAATTTGCTGATAGCAATAGCACTTAGACTTATATACCACTTTATGGTGCTTTATAGCTCTCTCTAAGCAATTTACAGTCAGCATATTGCCGCCAAACATCTGGGTCTTCATTTTACTAATCTTGGAATGATGGAAGGCTCAGTCAACCTTGACCTAGTCAGTATCGAACTCCAGGCAGCTGGCAAAGTCACCCTGTAATTCTGTATTCTAACCACTGCACCATCATGGCTTGAGATGTCAATTTGTAGTTATTTCATTTCAGCTTTCACTGTGTTCAGAATTGCCATGTTTGTGCTTCCTATATTCTATGTTCCCACCATAATTTTGTCTTGGAGCATTTGTATTTACAACATTCTTTGCTCTTCCCTCCCAGAAATTCACCTTCACTATGATGAGGCAGCACAGCATGATTTATACATATTCACATACTGTTTATATTTAATTGAATAATTATATGGTATTATTGATACATAAAATGCCTTTATATGTGTTATGACTAAATATTAACTTTCCCACAATTTTATGCTCTTGGGGTCTCATTTATTACCAACTTAAAATATCTTATTACTTGCTCTGAACATTTTGTAACATTGTAAAAATTAAAGAAAATAAGTGTGTTTAATGCATACAATTCCATATCTTCTTGTTGTTTCCTGATTTATCATGTCTATTCTTTACTTCCATTTAATGTGTGAAAGCTTATGGTTCCTTGGAGAAAATGTGTTTCCCTGGCCAAGTCCTAATCTAGAATACTTCAAATACATTATTTTATTATTAAGGAAATCTCTTTGGATTTCAGTGTGGAGTTTTTAGCTATTTTAAAATTATAGATTTACCCTTTACTTGAAGTGCTTCCACCATTTATGAAATCTACATATTTTAATGACAATAGAGTTTAACAATCTCATTTATTTCAATAAAATGTATTTCAAGAGGCAAATTTGCGAACTGTGAACTATTTTGCTTTAGAAAATTATTTAAATACACTAAAGATACAATTAATTCATATTTCTTTTCAGTTGAGATCATAGGGAAAGTATATTGATTTTGATTATATAGCCACAGTCTTGGATTCCTGCTGAGTAATCAGTGAATAAGGAAAATGCACTTATGGGAGATTCAGATCCCTTTTTAAAGTAAGTACAGAAGCAACTTGGTACTGAATTGTTTTGAAACACATCAAATTTGGTACTCAACACATTTTGACATGAACATTTTATCCGGGTACTCATCATTTGTTTGTTACATAAGCTAGAACTTCTTGATGTTGGCTGGCTTGTGACTCACTACATTATTCCTTATGGGAAAGATTTGTTTGGTACTCATTGTTTTTAATATTCATCATGTTTCCTGGAGTCAATCAAAAATGAGTATCAAGGTATGATAATCATTGTATTGTACTTTCCATGCACAACAGAGTTTTGCATAACTCAAACCACTCTTTCTTGCCTGGTAGATGAGATATTCCCTGAATTAATATTCCAGGGAAATGTGTAATACTGTTGAATATTTTATCTCATTCATCATTTCATTTTGCTTTAACATTTATATATGACAATTCATGTAACATTTGTGTAAAAATAATTTTGCTTCTGAATATACCATAAATGTGTTTAAAATGTTGTCAGTTCCATAATATCCAGAAATATGGCCACCCTTTATTGATACCTATGAATACTTGTATGTGGATCTGTATGCACACACACACACACACACACACACACACACACACACACACACACATATGTAGCTGATGCACATAATTTCTGTGTTGATCTTATTTTCTTTTTGTTTTGCTTGATTAGCTACAGTAAAAGCAAATTAAAAAACATAGGATTTCATCCCTCATTTTCACTTTCCATGGGGAGATTTATATCAGAACTTTAATACCTGAAACATGAAACTTTCTTACCTTCATGAACGGAGAATTCATAAGAGCAGGAGTTTACTTCAAAGTAGATCTCCAATGCAGTTAAAACACTAGCATTGTTGTTGTTGTTTTAAAAAAACTGGTCTCATGTTATCTGGATCACAGCTGACAAACTATACTGTAAACTCTAGGAAATACCATCTCCAAGAAATCATCATTGCTTCATTGTAAGAGCCATGTTAATGACAGAACGCTATTTGTCAAATTTCTATTATTATGCTCTCTAACAGAAATGGGCAATATAATGAATACATTATAGGCCAGAAAGCCCCAGGCAGCGCAAGGGCTTACATAAAAGGTTCATTATTTTCCAGTTCAGCTTTACAATAAGAGGCAGAAATGTAAAATTATCTCATTGTTACAGAACACTGTGTTAGTCATCAGTTTAAAAAGCACCTGATACAGAGCATAGATATCAGAGAGTCAAGCTACATCTTATTTGAATCTTTAGTACAGCTGGCCTCTGGATCCCTTCCTTCCTTTTATAAAGAAAGTTCTACCCATGTCAGCAAAACAAAGGAAAAAACTCTATTACTACCAGTGAAAGAGTTTCTTTCTTTTTATTCACATTGTCATAAGAGTAGATTTGCAATGAAGTGAGAATAGGAATGTATACCTTCTCAGCTCACAAGATCAATTCACAGGGTGACAGAGACTGTTTTGCACATATTATTGTATGGCCTCTTTTATTTGTCAAAATTATGGCAGGCTTATTTCTACTCCAACTAATTTCCTAATTGGGGAGGTGGGATAAGAACACTCTCTTTTTGTTAGCAGCCAGATCTACAGAAATATCTAAACAAATTGCCAAATATTATTCAATTATGATTTCTTCGAGAAGGCTTTGGGTTTAACAATGGCAATGCCTGCTCAATGGTTTATCTCCCCCACCCCCATAATTGCATTTCCTGTACGGTGTTGATTTTCTTCTATTCAATCACCTATTGGCTATTGCTTGCCTTACAGTATGCTAACTTCATTACTCTTTGCATAGATTTTCTGTTCTCTGAAGACCATGGATAAATGAGATATTTTTCCCTTCTAGAAGATATTCCCTGATTCTACAATGGAAGAAGAAAACCTTTAATTCTCCAAAACTGGGGCTTCATTCCCAGAGGAACACATACCTTCAACTGCTAAATTACCCACTCTGGGAAACCAGGTATTCACATAAAATTATTTCAATATTCATTAAAATAAAATACCTACCTAGTAGCTGCTGCTTTCTACTGACCAAGAAACCTCTATCTTTAGTCCAAGAATATTACAAATTTTAATTAATTAAAAATAGCTCTAATTAAGACATTATCCTAACACGAATATAGGTTTTAACAGTAATGGGCAGGACAGGAATGGTTACTTTAAAAGTTACTTTAAAAGTTAACTTTGTTAGATGTATATGTCACCTTTGCAGTCATTTCCATGTAGTCAGTCAAGCTCACTTTGCAGGAAAATGTAACCCGATGTTATGAGAGATAGTAGTCCTTAGTCAACTCACCTGTTATCAGAAAAAAAAAAGCTAACTAGAGATCATAGAAAAAAAAGGTAAAGGAGTCCTTGTAGATTTTATACCACCAGACCAGACGTTGCTGATTATAAGGGGCAGTGCTCATATCTGTTTCAATGCCATTCAGCCAGCATTGTCTGAAGACATTTGTCTGATCATATGCCAGCATGATATCATGGAGCTCTGTTATCATATCATATAATCATATACTGTAAGTTTGTCCTGAAATAGAAACCCTTCCTATTAAATGGGATTTTTTTCATTTTACACCAAGTTGGGAGACACTGAATTTTATAACTTTATCCCATGCCCAGATATCTTTCCTACCAATAAAGAATAGAACAGAAAAGAAAAACCAATCCATGATAAAGGAGAAAACAGTCATCTTTAAAGTAAGTTGCTATTACAGTATGATAATGGTGACTTAATCTTTTCTAGGGGGAAATAGTAATTATTAAAGTTGAATAATCATAAAGGAAAATCCTCTTTGTTCAAGCAATTGACACTGATAAGGTAAAAGTGGAAGTTGGCAATATCTGTTGAGTGACTGAATGGTTCTGTGCATACAAAACATTAAATTGGATTTAGTATCTTATTTTTTAAAAAGATTCCATAAACTTTTTGGAAATTCTATATTTGGAAAAAAGTTCAGAGTGCCACAACAGGAAGAAAATCTTACATTAAAAAAGAAGCAAGTTTAATATTTAAATTTTCATTTCCCAATATTCTTACCAAACTATATTCTAACTACATTCTTCTGCTGCAAAAATATGCAAGCTAATGAAAGAGACTCATAACTCTTTTATGAAAACCCTTGAAGCCATAAAAATATCTTCCTTGGAGTCATACCATGGCTCCATTTCTTTTCTTTTCTTTTCTTTTTTTTTTAAACAAATTTTATTCAGTTTTTCACATAAAAACAAAAATATCTTTTTAGTGGACAACATATTTCCAGGTCATCACCTTTATAGACAAATATGACAGCAATTATACATTCATATATGCATACTTAATTCTATTATTACCTTTTCCATTCCAAATTTTCAGTAAGGAGAGAAACAAACACATTAATTCTAGCCTCTTTCATTAATCTCAATCGAAACATCTTTTTGTTTCATTTCAATTATTTCAAATATAATCCTTTAATATTTATTTTAAAAATAAAGATAAACAATATGTGTTTGAATAATAATAATAATAATAATAATAATAATAATAATAATAATAATAATAATAATAATAATAATAATAATAATAGGTTGCCAATGTCTCTCCTTGCTTTTAATAGTCTATATTGACTTATTAATTTGGTTGGTTTTTAGTCTGTCATATTCCCTTTCCATTACACATTCTTTTTATAAATTCTAAATTAATAAAAGTTTTAACACCAAAGAAAAAAAACAAGTATAGGTTTCCCCCCTTTTACTGCTTTGAGTGTGACACCTCAGTGGTTAAAATATACCTTTATTCCCTCATCTTGATTCCCGATAAACCATTGTTTTTAAGAAGCTACAATAATAATCATTACATCTTTTCATTTGGATTCCGCAGCATATTTTCCCTCCTTAATTTTTAATAAGTTATCAGTATCTATATTACCCTATTTTCTAAATATTTGTAATTGCAGAAATATTATTACCCCTTGTCACCCTGCAGAATCCCCTTTTTAATTCATCAACCATTATCTCTGAAAAAACAATTTCTTTTCAATATTTTACTATTTCTGTATTTCTTTATTTCATGCGCCTGTTTCTTACTGCTTCTCTTCCCCCTCTTTTCCCCATATCTTTTCTCATTCCAATTTATATCCCTCTCTTTCTTAATATCTTCCTTTCCCCTTTTCTGCTGGGTCTTTCTGTCTTTCCCAACTTCACAGGTATTCCCCCTTTTGATTGCCTTCTTAAGTCTCAACTTTTTGACCTTCCTTCTTTCCACATTTCTTTGTAGCATTCTTTGTGTTAATTGTCTATTTAAGATGTCTTCTCCTTGAGTCGACTCCTCCTCCTCTGAAGCTCTTTCTTCTTGTTCTTCAATTGCAATTTCCATTTCTTCTAACACAGAACAAAGTGATTCGCCTCTTTCCTGTAGTAATTCTCTCATATTTTTAAGTTCCATTTTTAATTCCCGAAGAGATATCATCATTACACACTCTTGTATTTTATGATCGTTAAAGGACACCCAAAAAAACCACTTTTACTTTCCTTCTTTCTTCTTTCAATTTTCTAAAGTTCTCAATTGTTCCAGCCTCAATTGTACCAAAACCATTAATCAATCCAACAGTCAGTCTTTCCTTGCTTTTTTCTTTATTCTAGTTGTGCTTTCACTTTCTAAGATTCTTACTTTGCTTCAATATTTCTTTAATATTATATCCACACAAGTTCATTCAGAAACAGGATGCTTTCCCTTGTTTGAGCTCAAGTTTTTGTCAACAGGTGGCACTCTCCATTATACAAAGTCTTCACCTTTTTCCCCAATTTTTTATTTAGGGTTTTTTGAACCTCAATATTCCAGCACAGTCCAGTCTCCAATTTGTAAACTTTATGGTTATTATTTTTTGACAATCTTAAGTCCAGCTTTATTTTATGCCTGTTTATTGCCAAAATATTTTAGTCCAAAATAGTTAAATCTTTAGTTCCGGCTTCTTCCTTTCCTGATTTGAAGCCCACTTAGCTGTCAGAAATGTTTTCTTATTTTTTTTCCTGTCCCTTTGTAATTTTGCCGCTCGCTTTTCTTTTCTTAAAAATTCCATGTTACCTTAATCCCGGGGTACTTTTGTTTAGTTCTATTGCCCAGTTGTTCAGATGTTATCCACCTCTTTCTTCCCTCCTGCACAAATCTTAATCCAGCTGAGTCCTCCTCTTCGGGGTGGCCATTTTAAACCACCACTGCAGTCGTCTTCAGGGGGAAAAAGACCAAGCCCAGGAGGGGAGATGCGGCTCCCCTCAATCTGGCTTGCGGCTTCCCCTTACTCCACTGCCCCTCCAAGGCAGCTTCAGCCCCTAATCATAATGATCGGGGCTCTCCAATGAAAGAGCACAGACCATAGCCACAGAGAGATGCGATCTATGGTCTGTCAGTGAGAAGGCTCTACCTTCTTTGTGTCCAGCTCCATTTCTTTTCTTTAAGGACACCAATCACAGCCCGTTTCTCTGCTGCTTGCTTTGTTTGTTATTTACAGGATCTATACTATTTCAAAATCCCAATTCTCCTGTGTATAATTGCTCTTCTTTTCTATCTAGCAATAGAAAAATTATAAAAAAATGTCATTAAAACTCAATGGATTTATTTTTGACTTTCAGTTGAATCACTTGCCTTTCTTAGCAAAGGGCAATTAATTGAAACATTAACTCCAAATGATTTTTTTACTCTGAGGATTTGATGAAGAGCTGTGAACAACATTTTCCAGGTATTATTAAGCAAAACCCTGGTTATCATCCAAAAATGGAACTGGTGGATATTGCCACAGTAGTTTCTTTTAAACGTTTTTCCCCTTTCTTGGTTTGAAGCTAAAGCCTGACAATTGATATTATGACCTGATATAAGGATACAGGTCTGTTCTTTGTTTCATAAAGATTCATATAGCAGTTGAAAATAAAGCTTTTACTTTCATTGCCCTTTTATTTTACTTATTTTACAAGTGGCTTTTCAAAACTCCACTAAATTTGTTGGCAGAGAATGGATAAATCATTTCTCTATTTTTCCCCCAAGAGAAGAAGAAATTGGCAATACATTCTTATATTCTATTTAGCTTCTGAAAAAAGAAATAGTGAAAAGAATTTCCTTATCATGTTTTCCCTTGTGATTTAACTGGAGCACAGAAAGCAAGGGAAGCTGAAGATCACTGGGGAAATGATAATACAATGAAGGGCAACATTCATATACACTTCGGCCATCTCTATAAAACGGTTCAAATACACTACATTTCTACCAAGAATAATTTGTCCTACATTCTTGTCTCTTGTGAACTAATACCAAAAGCAAATTGAGAGCTGATAGAAAAAATTTCAAGAGAATTTTTCCACCTGGTATCAGGTTTAAAACATCTTATGTTGAGGCTGAATACTAAGGAGATCAAATGAATCCATTACTTTGTTCCTTAAGGAGTTTTTCTCAAGTCTTTGCAAATACAATAAATATTCCAAATCAATATTTGCATGTAATTTTTGTTGTGAAATCATAGACATAGTTCAGAGGTGTGCCACTCCTATGTAGAGACAAAAGCACAGATGAATGTGTACCCCCTTCCTTGACTCTTCTCATTCCCTCAATACAAGTACAACAACTGGCAGCAAAGAAGTAACATGGAAACTCTTCTCAAGATGTTGACTCCTTATGAAATTAGGCCTCTATACATTTCATCTTCAATTTCTCTCTATGAAATGCAGCTGTTTTCCTCACATTGTTCCTTGTTCTTCTGGGAGAAAAGAATGAAAAAAGGGGCAACTGTATTAAGTTCTGGGAATTGGACTTTGATTAAAGTCCTAAATCTGTTTTGATAGCTATTTCTCTCTTTCACACATAGCAAATAAATTCTGTGATTCTACAGACAAATGAACATCTTCTAATATAATTTTAAAGCTATAATGTACATTGTAAAAAACATAAATCTAAGAGTTATTTCAGCAATGTACAAGAAGCCACTCCAGTTAACCATTGACAAATATATGCAGTATATCATACATGATTATTTTATATGCAGGTGGTTGGCAAATCAGAATTTTGGCTCAGTAATTGAAGATGTTTTATAAAGATATTTGTCAGTGTATTTCCAGGGTACAGTAACTGCAGTGGATTTCTCCTTTATTTACCACTGCCAAATAGCAGGAATGGAAAGTAATTTAAGGCAGCTGCTGGTTGGGACTGTCATTTTTTCTTTTTTCAAAAGAGAAGCATTTAATGAATATCCTAGGAAATGGGTGGATGGCTTCTTTTCAGAAGAAGAACATAACTTTGAGAATCCTTTCCAGCTCCTTTGCCAGCATAGGAGTCATACTTATTTTCTACTGTATAATGAAGACTTTTGTTTCTGAAAACATAAATTTATGTCCATCCTGCAACATTTTGAGATGTGTCCAATTCCTCTCCCATATTACTACATTGGAGATTTATTTTCCTGGAATGTTTTTCTTCTCAGTCACAACTTACCCAGCCTAGCCTGGAGATTCCTTTACCCTGCCCAATAAATTGTATGTTGTATCTACATAGGAATATATAAGCCTGAAAGAAGCCTCACTTCCAAGCAAACCAGTCAACCCAGGACAATATAAATGTATATGTATGTAATGTACATATGTATGTATATGTATATGTGTGTGTTTGTATATATGTGTATACACTCATGCATACATATGTATACACACATATATACACACTACATATATATGTGTGTGCGTGAATGTATATGGAAAAAATAACCAAGAAGAAAATTATAACCAGCCACATGAGCAAAGAGATCCAACAGACGATCATCCCAAGAGAAAAACCTTCCAGATGCCCCAAACTATACGGCCTCCCAAAAATACACAAAGAAGGCATACTTCTCAGACCCATAGTCAGCTCCAGAGGAGCACCACTACAAAACCTAGCCAAATACCTAGCAAAGCAGCTACAGACCCATGCTGAAGCAGCAGCTTCACGTGTACAAAACTTATACCACCTCTTGGAAATGATCAAAGATTTACACGTGGAACAAGAAGATCTGCTTGTAACTATGCACATGATGGCAGAATATATATATATATATATTGATTAATTGATTTAATAACTAAATGTTATTAAAAAGTAGCTACTTTGAAAATAAATTAAAATTATTTGCCTATAAAATAAGATACTGCATTTTGTACTGCATATACAAAAATTTATAAGAAGTTAAAGAAGATTCATCCAACTTTGTTGCAGTGTTCCAATATCTCAGGGGCTGCCACAAAGAAGAGGGAGTCAAGCTATTCTCCAAAGCACCTGAGGGCAGGACAAGAAGCAATGGGTGGAAACTAATCAAGGAGAGAAGCAACTTAGAACTAAGGAGAAATTTCCAGACAGTTTGAACAATTAATCCATGGAACAACTTGCTTCCAGAAGTTGTGAATGCTCCAACACTGGAAGTTTTTAAAAAGATGTTGGATAACCATTGGACTAGAAGACCAGGGTCCCTTCCAACTCTGTTATTCTATTTCTATTTCTTTAAGATAAGAGGAAGAGATAGCTGGGAGATAATTTTATTCATATATTAGAGAATAAATTAACTAGCTCCCTTCTAAGCAGCAGCTAATCTTCAAGCTAATTCTAAAAGACATTCCAACTTTGGGGCATGAAAATAGCATTTGTAATTCTTTTGTCATTTCCTTTGTTTTCAACAGTTCATCGTATTTTTATTAATGAACTTATGTCAACAATTTAGTTAACTGGAAAAAAACTTCCTCCACCTTAGTTAATCTGGGTAAATCGTACTGATAATTTAGTGATTGCTTTAAGATGTCTTGCTGCTATTCATCTATCTCTCTTTTTCTCTGTCTCCCACCCCTATCCCATCCATCCATCCATCCATCATCCATCCATCTTTGTGTGTGGGTTACAGTATCTGTGCTGCAAGAGTTGCAACAGGTGAGGATATTTAGATAGATTATATATAGCTTTGATCAGTTTAGGGGGATTTCCAGAGTATATCAGAACTATGGGCTAAACTGGAAGTTTAAAAAAAATTAAAAGATTGTGACAAATTGTTTCCATGTTATTACTAAGAAAAATGTGTGGATATGTTTACAGTCACCAGGAGTCAATGTTTCTTTGAAGGTGACTATGCATTTTAATTTTGTAGGAAAGTCATAAATCTTTTAATATTAAAAACACACTGCTTAAATCTTATTATCAGAATATGAGCATGTTTAGATTATAAACAATGTGTATATTTTGAATTTTTCTTGATTAAATTCAGTTTGGGAGCTGAAATATTTATTGTAAAATATCATTGCTTTTATATATTGACTGCTTGGTATTCTGTGACTTTTTACTCCTCTTCCTTGAATTATCAATGGATCTTTTCATTTATTGCTTTATACACTTGCATTAACTCTCTATTCAATCAAAGCTCTATACTTATCTGTTACTGCCATATTCAGTTATAACTTTCCACTTCTTTCCCAAGAGTCTCTCAACCTTACATTTCACTTCTTCTATGCTATGTCTTCCTTGCATAAACATAACATTTTAGTTCTAACATTACACAATTGCCCCAAGTTCCATTTATATGTCTAAGTGTATGTGGATTCTCACCCTCATCACTGTGAGATAGGATTTTCTGTTTTAGATACTCATTCGGGTGCTTGGAAAATTAATAAAACTTAGCTGGCTTACATCAGCCTGCTCTTTTGCAGGACTTTCCTTTTTTCAGAAAAAAAAGAGAACCAGATAACTGTGTTCGACTGACAATCTGAATAATCCCCAGGCCAGGCAAAAAACAGAATATTATTAAAGAATCCCAAAGAGAGGAGTTAGAAAAAGGAATCTGAAAAACAAAACAAACATAGGTTTATTAACTAAAGTTATGCAGATACCTCCATGTAATTGCTAGGAGTAAAGCTCAAGTTCAGGGAAACTTTATGGTTCCATAGCAGTCTTTTGGGCATTAGTTTCTTCCAATAAGGAGGAGAAAGTGGAATGAAATATCCTGGAAAAGGAGAGTGATTAAGCTTTCATTTTGATCTGAAAGTTCAGTTGAAGAACCCACTGATCCTTCTGTAATATTTAAAGCTGGTATAGTATTTTCAAAAGTTGAAAGCAATTCATTTCATTGTAATCTTTACAACGACTCTGCAAATTGCATCAGATTGCAAATGTTGTGGAAAGCGGAGGTTGATAGAGAACAGTTTACCTAAGATTATTTAGCCAGTTTATGGTAGCTGTAAAGTGTAAAGTAGGGATTTATAACTCTTTATAATTACCAGGGCTATAATTTGGACTGGGGATTCATAATATGTCTCTTTAACTTCTATGCAATAGACAAATCTATTAGGCTAGCAAATGGTTTGAGGAGTATTTTGCTACAGTTCTATAGTTTACATTTTGAGCAGTCTTCCTCAGCTGGGCTGGGATAGCAATTGATAGAATGTCTAGGCCATTTGGTTGATTGGAATTTTGGACATTGCAACCTCAACATATCAGAAGGCTTGCAGGTTGAGAGGATTGTTCAAAGATTCTAACCGTTGCCAGGACACATCTGCATTAAGTGCAGAGTAGGTTAGATTTATGGTGTAGATATGACATTAGACTTACCAGCTTACTTTTTCTTCTTTTTTATAAACTAAGAACTACAGTGCCAGGCTGTTCTTTTATGAAAGTGTCTAAAAATCTAGCATGCTGTGTGTAGCCATTGCTTTATATAGAAATATATGGCAAACTTCACAAACAAAATGAGAGCTTTATAACAAAGCAAAAGCAATGATGGCAACAATTTCCATTAATAGGACATGAATGGACTCAATAAACTGAAGCAGAATCTCAGCTATACAAAGGCACTAAATGGATCCAAAGTGGAAGAATTCAGTGCTTAATCTAATCTTGATGGATTTACATTGAAATAAATAAGTGTATTTACTTGAGAGCAGATATTTTATGGGAAATGAACAAACAAATAAAAAATGTAAAGGGCCAGATGCATAGCTTGGAAGAAGATGCATCTTACTTTAGTTTTATCACTATTGACCCAAGTGGCCTTGGTGGGCTGGAAGACTTTTTCCCAGCTTTAATTGATTTCTCAGCTGAAGATTTTCCAGGATAAACCTTGGTGACAATTCACGTTCAAATAACCTATAGACTGGTTTTGTATAACCTTATTCTTGAAAAAATACTTCAACAATTATATAGAATTTGGTAGTGAGAATGCCAGTCAGTTTATTTAGATATTAAAAGCATGTCACAACAACTCCAATTACCCCAAACAATGTCTCCGCAAAGGCAAAGGTTATTTGCATGTTTGAAGACCTGTGAAGATTTAATTTATAATCATTGGGAAGTGGAATTAATTTTGGCATTTCCTGTGCAGTGTCACCTGTTCTGTGAAACCAAGCTAGAAAAGGAGCAGAATTTGTTAGAAGATAGTCAGGAAATACATTATTTATTCTCTGTGATATTTCAAAATTACCACCTATAAAATCTTCTCAAGTTTGAAACTTTCAAATTCAGGATTACTCTCAAAATTTTCAGGTAGTATGATCAATACCATACAAAGATACTTGATCAGGGAAATCAAATTAAGAGAGGACAGGAACTGGAAAGGCTGGCATGTTCATGACCTAAATTGTAATTGGACAAATGCAAAGGATAACAAGGGTGATCTCTGGACTGGAAACTAATGTCAACAGAAATGAAATGTATTTGATATACATTTCATTTACTTATACAGGATATACAGGACAAGAAACAATGGATGGAAACTAATCAAGGAGTGAAGCAACCTGGAATTAAGGAGAAATAGTGAGGACAATTAACCAGTGGAAAAACTTGCCTTCAGGAGTTGTAGGTGCTTCATCATGGGGGGGGGGGGGGTTGACAAGAGACTGGACAGACACTTGTCTAAAATGGTATAGGGTCTTCTGCTTGAGCAGGGGTTGGACTAGAAGACCTTCAAGGTCCTTTCCTTCTCTATTCTGATTGAGTGATAATTATGCTTTTTAAATTACCTGGCAGAATAGATTGAGATTCTTTGTCCCAGCATTCCTTTTTTCCCCTCCAAATATGGTTTTCATCATGCTCCTCAGGGGCCAATTGCGACCTTTGGGTAGGAAAATGTGCACCCCTGATTTATGGCAGTTTTGTCAGAGCTGAATCTTGTGGATTTGTCTAGCAACAGATGACAGCTAGTTACAAATTATTGTACATTAGCTTCCATAGTTCCAAGACCTCTTATTATATGTGTGACCGGCCTTTGTCGGACAGCCTATAACTCTTCTCACAACAATAGTTTTGTAAAATCAAGGGCAGATAACAATTCAGGTATATGTAAATCATACTTGCACATTATTCCTATTCTCAGCCAGTATTTTGTCATACAGTATGTTATATTTGAGGCATGGGTTTAATGAACGGAGACCAGACCGTTAACCGTGAACTTCAGCTCTTTATTCACAAGCATAACAGAGACAAAAAACCCCCGACTAGCAGTCACTCTTTTATAGAGTAAGCTGCTATCCGGATAACCAATGGATAGCGTTATAGCGTTTGAATCTTGGCGCGGCCCGCCAACAGCCAATCAGATTGCTCGGAATGAACCAATCATAACTTGCCATTATATGGGCCAATAGGAAGTGCAGGATTACGATCCTGCTATGCAAATGAATCTTTATTAAATACATTTCTTTAGTTCACAACACCCCTCCCCCCTGGGTTCCGTTTGACGGCCGTGGTGACGTAATCACGCAGGTATGCAGGTCGTTTTACCTGCCTATTTGATTTCCGCTGTTCCACCGGTTTTTGTTTAAAGTTCGGTTCCGGTGGAACGCAAGGCCCGTCTTCGCTCGGGGTTGTTTCCGCGGTGCTGTTTTCGATACTATCAGGGTCCCTTAAGTCCACTCCTGGATCGGGCGGGCATGTTTCCACTATGGTGTTCCTCTGCGGGGAGGATGCCCCTGATCCCGGACCTTCTTCAGGTGGCGCGAGTATTCGGTTTAGCGGCCGTCTGTCCTCGATTACGTCGTCGTCTATACGGCCTTCGTCCCTCTCGGTATTCCCTCCCCTTGAGTTTGGAAGTCCGGGGGTCGCGGATATTGGGTTGTAAACGAGATCGAAGTTGATCTATGTGGCGTTTCCATATCTTGCTGTCTGTCGTTTTAAGGCGGTAAGATCTAGGGCCAGTGAGGTAGACTACGGTGGCTGGGACCCACAACGGTTCGCCGGAAAGGTTTTTGGCATAGACCAAGTCGCCTACCTTGAATTGGCGATACGTTCCGCTGGATCCACAAGGTTTCTCTGGCGAATAAGACGGGTGTAATCGTTCGAGGTGGGAGCGAAGCTTCCGCCCCATTAAAAGTTTGGCTGAAGTCTTGTTGGTGACACTGTGGGGTGTAATGTGCTGTAGTAAGAGTATTTTGTTCAATCTAGTGTCGATGTCCCCAGGATCCATTTTTTGTAGTGTCTTTTTAACGAATTGGACCATCCGTTCCGCCCTACCATTTGCCGCAGGGTGAGCCGGCGAAGTTAAGGCATGGCGGATGCCCCGGTCCGCCAGGTATTGTTCGAAGGTGAGGGCCGTTAACTGGGGTCCATTGTCGGAAACTAGAACGTCCGGGAAACCGTGTGTTGCAAATAATCTATCTAGTTTTTTTAATAACGGAGTCAGTAGTCGTGCTTTTCATCTTGTAGATTTCGAGCCAGTTGGAGTAAGCATCCACGGTTAGAAGAAAGGTGTGTCCTTTAGTGGGTCCCGCAAAATCAATGTGGATGCGGGACCACGGGCCTCGAGGAGTTTCCCATTCGGTGGGAATTGCTCTCGGTGGGGCGTTGCTGACCTCTTGGCAGTTTCTACATGTGGTTACCCAGGCTTCAATTTGTTTATCGATGCCAGGCCACCAGGCATAGCTTCGAGCGAGAGCCTTCATGCGGACGATGCCCGGATGTCCTTCGTGCAGGGTTTGCAACACGAGTCGCTGTAGTCTCTCTGGCACGATGACTCTATCTCCCCATAGGATGCAGCCCTTCTGGGAAAATAGTTCCGTTTGCCGGTGTTTGAACGGCGCAAAAGTGGCGGGGGTTTCTTTGACTGGCCACCCGCGTTCGACCCAACTGAGAACTTTTGCGAGGATATAGTCTCGTTTTGTGCCGGCAGCGATATCTCTTGCCGTTAGTGGCGGCGAGTTGAGGGTTTCAATTTGCAGCATAGTGAGGGTTGGAGCTGGGTCGCTGACGGTTTCCGGAAGTGGGGAACGGCTCAAAGCGTCAGCGTGGGGAATGGCTTTCCCGGGCGATGCTGCAGTACGTAGTTGTAGGCTGCTAGGAATTCTGACCAGCGAGTCATTCTAGGCGATAATATATGCGGGGTTGGTTTATCACCTGCTAAAATGCCAAGTAAAGGCTTGTGGTCTGTAATTAGAGTAAAGGGCCACCCGTAAACATATTCGTGAAATCGCTTCACGGCCGATACAATAGCAAGAGCCTCTTTGTCAAGTTGGCTATAGTTCCATTCAGCCTTCGATAATGTCCGCGAAAAGTACGCAATGGGAGCTTCATGCCCGTTTGGTAACACGTGACTCAAAATGGCTCCAACCCCAAATGGTGATGCGTCACACGTAATATTTAATGGCAAAGTCTCGTTGTACTGCATTAGAACAGCATCGGATGTTAATAAGTCTTTCACTTTTTGAAAAGAGCGTTCTTCTCGATGTCCCCAGACCCAGGTGGCTTTCTTGTCGAGAAGTCTATGTAGGGGCTCAGCTACGGTCGCCTTCTGGGACAAGATGTTGTAAAAGTTAATGAGTCCCAGGAAAGCCTGGAGATCAGTCTTATTTTTAGGTCTTGAGGCGTTCTTGATTGCCCTGAGTTTGTTTTCGGTAGGGTGAATACCTTGTTTATCGAGGAGGTATCCGAGAAACTCTACCCTTTCAGTGCACAGTTGACACTTTTTTTTTTTTAACCTTGAGACCGGCGTCCTTAAATCTATGTAAAACCAATCTGAGACGCCTTTCAAGCTCTTCTCTATTTGGGGCAGCAATTAAAACGTCATCGAAGTATGGTACAACCCCTTTTATTCCCTGTAAAAGTCTCTCCATTAGACTCTGAAATAGCCCGGGGGCTACACTCACTCCGAACTGGAGTCTGTTACATTTAAAGGCACCTCGGTGTGTAACGATAGTCTGTGCCTCTGCGGTTTCCGCATCAATGGGTAGTTGTTGATACGCTTGCGCTAAGTCCAACTTTGCAAAGATCTTCCCGCCGCCCAGGGAGTGGAGAAGATGTTGAACCACCGGCACCGGATAAGCGCTCTGTTGGAGTGCGTGGTTCAGGGTGGCGCGGTAGTCTCCACAAATTCTAATCGACCCATCCAGTTTGATGGGGGTTACAATTGGGGTTTCCCAACGGGCATGGTCAATAGTCTCCAACACCCCTTGGGCTATTAACTTATCAAGTTGCTCGTCAATCTTGGGTTTAAGGCGAACGGCACCGGCGAGGCTTAAGGCGGATAGGGGCTACTTCTGGATTGAGGCTAAAGGATATAGGGGTCCCCTTGTACTTGCCTAAGTTGTCCGAAAACACGTCGTGGAATTCCTGGACGATGCTCTCTTCCCAATCGTCGCTTCCGGCCCGGTGAATGCCGGCCACCTTGATCCCGAGTGGGGCGAACCATTGTAGGCCTAGTAAACTGGGCCAGTCACTATCGACGACAGTTAATGGGAGTGACACGGCACGATTTTTAAAAGATACTTGGACTTGACTCACTCCAACGACTGGGATCATGTTCCCTTGGTAATCTCTGAGGATGATTTTCTGTGTCCTGAGGTCTTGACAACGGATGGCAGGGATCAGCTGTTTAAGGGTCTTCCAGGAAACCATCGAGAGGGACGATCCAGAGTCGACTTCCATCAGGCAAGGTTGGTTCTCGATGGCAACTTTCACTCGGATCTTTTGTTTGTCTAATGACAAAGCGTGGCCGATAATAATAGTCTGGTGTGCCTCTTCTCGTCTTGCTGGAAGAGCAGATGTTTTGCTGCTGTAGGCATGGTTGTTCCATTGCTTATTCAAACGATCCCGATTTGCAGGGAGGTTCCCTGTGGTTTGGCGGAGGTTGTTCTCCTTTCTGTTTGTGTTGGATTCCCTCTTACTTCTGCAGACCCGTGCGATGTGCCCTCTCTTCCCACAGGAACGGCAGATTGCGTCGAGGAATTTGCAACCAGATCGCGGGTGGTTTCCCCCACAACCCGCACATGGGGGCTGAAATTTTAGAGTTTGTTGATCTCGTTCAGCCTGAAGTCTGTTAACCTCTTCTTCATCACTCTCGGACTGGGACTCGAGGTCCTCATGGTGCGCTGTTGCTGAGTGTCTTTCTAGTTGAGGTGAGGCTTCACGGGCGAATTGACGGAGCGATGCGTTGGTGCGGCGCATTCGAGCGGCCAACTTCTTGGTTGCCTCTGCCGCAGTAGCGTCTGCAATGGCATCTGCAAGACCGATGTCCCCCTTTGCCATGATCTTGCTCTGTACTGTGTGGTCATCTAATCCCAGAACTATGCGGTCTCGCATAGCTTCTTCTAGGTCTGAAAAACCACAGAGGCCTCCCAGGTTTCTAAGGTCAGCGATGAAGTCTGCAATACTTTCACCCTTCCGCTGATCCCGTTGATAAAATTTGTGTCTCCGGACCAACGTTGGTACGGCGGGGGCATAGTGAGCCCGTAGGATAGGTTCGAGGTTGTCCCAATCCATTGATTTCACCTCAGCCGGTTTCGCGAGCGCTTTCGCCATCTTAAAAACGGCCGGTCCACAATGGGTCAAGAACACCGCCCGCTTCTTTCTGGGTGTAGCGTCTTTCAAATTGTTGGTTTCTAGAAACATTTGAAACCAATCCATATATGACTCCCAGTCTTCCTTTTCCGGGTCAAAAGGAGCAAGTGGTATAGCGCCACCTGACATCCTGCTGATGTAGATGTGCTCTCAGCCACGTGCTTCGGTTGGTGCTCTGTAGGGTTTAGTCAGCTCTTTTGTCTCCACATCCCATCCTCGTCGCCAGTGTTATGTTTGAGGCATGGGTTTAATGAACGGAGACCAGACCGTAAACCGTGAACTTCAGCTCTTTATTCACAAGCATAACAGAGACAAAAAACCCCCGGCTAGCAGTCACTCTTTTATAGAGTAAGCTGCTATCCGGATAACCAATGGATAGCGTTATAGCGTTTGAATCTTGGCGCGGCCCGCCAACAGCCAATCAGATTGCTCGGAATGAACCAATCATAACTTGCCATTATATGGGCCAATAGGATGTGCAGGATTACGATCCTGCTATGCAAATGAATCTTTATTAAATACATTTCTTTAGTTCACAACACAGTATGTCTTGGCTTTAAAAACATATGAAACTTTTGCATAAGCAGGACACAAACCAGGCAAGTGAGAATGTTGTGCTTTTAAAACTAAATGAGAAATCGGAATAGGATTTATTGGTGAGATTTCACTCATTTAGCAAAACTGATTGCTTGTTGGAACATATGGTGGAAATACAGATGATATGCCACCCATTTATAAAGCAAGCTTCTTTCTTGAATCTCAGTTGTCTATATACTGGAGTACTTCTCTGGCTTTAGGATGAGGTTCCATGTGGGGCTACATATCCCTGAAGGAGCAGAGATGGTATTGCAGCCCAGATGAGCAGTCAGGCAGTGAGTTCTGGCCTCTGTGGAATATAAAATAAGATCAAGAAAACGATTGATGGCAGAGGGACACAGCTGTCAATGCTTTCATTATTTATCAGAAAGATTTAAGGTAGAATTTATAGTATTGAACATTGGAAGACATTGGAGATTTTGAAACAGAATCAAGTTCAAATGTTGTTAAAGTGTATAACCATATATTGAAATTTGAAACAGAAGAGGAATAAGATAATGAACAATAAAGAGGGTCACATTTTCTGGTTGTTATGTAAAGATGGAACAATGGGAAAATGTTGAAAGAATTGAAATTTATTCTATGTTATAATCTTAAAGACAATTGAAAAAAAAGGTGTACCATTGATATTGATACCACAAAAATTATTTAGAATATATAAAAATATTTTAAATTTATGTTGCAAATATCAACAACAAAGGTCATTTCATCATGTTTGATTAATGTGCACGAAAAGTACTAATTTGGGTTTCAAATACATATGTTAACATTCAACTGAAACCAGAACTTTTCCTCTTGTGACTGATGGATATGAAGTTTGGAAAAGGTCATTAAATATTGTTTTATAAATGATAACTGCAGTGATATTATTGTATGCACAAAAAATGGAAAAATTTGACAATACCTATGATGAGGAATGGTTGGTAAAAATGAAATAGCCAAACTGAAAAATGAAATAGCCAAGCATAGAAATAGCCAAACTGACTTATTTGATTAGAGAAAAGACAATATCTACCATTTATTGGTGACTGGAAACCCCTCATGCACTTTTTGCATAAAATGTAGAAAAAATGTACTTATGACTTTAGTTTTGAAGATTAGATAGGAAAAAATTAAAAAGGAGAGAGAAGCCAATTCATAATTGTACTTATAATTGCAAGTCACTTTACATCTTTTTTCTTCCTTTTCTATTTTTCTGCTACTGTTTCTCTTTTTGCAATTTTAGTTTTTCCTTTTTCCATTATCCATTTTCTTTTTCATTCTAGTTTGTTTTTGTTTTAGTCTTAGTCATCCCTTTATAATTTTCAATAAAATTATATATTTATAAAGGAATACTTCTGATTACAAGTGTTAAAAGATAATAAAAATACATTCTTCATGGGAGATAATTTATTGCCACTGATATACTTTATCTACTTCAATAAATCTTGCAGTGACAATATGTATGCATATATTTATTGATTAGATTTGTCTTGACTTTCCTCCAGGAACTCTAGGTGGCAGACATTATACTCCCTTTCTCCTCCAATGTTTTCCTTCTCAATAACTTGTAAGGTAAAATGGATTGAGAGAATGATTGGTTTGAGTTTTCATAGCTTGAAATAGATCTCCTCAGTTCAGTGTCTTAACCACCACACTACTGGCTTCTCCTGCAAACTCTGTAATGCAATAGGAGGAGCAGTGCTTCAAAAATAATGTGTAAAGTTCTCATCATGAGTAAATATGTTGCTCCAGGGAGTAGAAGTTATTTTCTAACTGCACAACAAGGGGAGGATTTATACTGATCTATAATTGCATATTATGATCTGGCAGATGTATTGCCTACAGGATGTTTTTTCAGCAGTGCTATAAAATGAGTTTTGGAATTATATATACATGTAAGCAAAGTTGCTTCTCTTGCCACAGGGGAAAGGAGGCTAGTACCAGTGAGGAGACATAAATATGATCCTTCTCTCATCACTTTTATCACAGATTTGTACAGCTATGAATGATTAAGAATGTTTAAATTCATTTCTTGCAATGAAAGGAGATGAATTATTTTCTGAATACACCCCCCCCAAAAAAACAAGTTTTGTGTACCTATAAAATTAACCACAATTATTAATAATTTCTAACTAACAGAAGGCTTCTTTGGAAACTTGGTGAATGATCATGCTTGTCCCAATTTTATGAAGAAAAGTACATATTTTAAACAATAAACTTCCTCCTCAGAATTTTACCATATTTTCCATTATAGTAACTTTTCTCTCTGTAGCAGATTTATTTGTTTATTTATTGATATATTCCCTCCAGAATCCAAAGACTTTTAGTGGTTTACCATTATAAAAGCATAAAAGAATACAGATAAAAACAAAACTGATTCAACCAATTGCAACATTGCTACAATCATCAGGCAATGCCAATCAACAAGAAAACTTCAGCTTTTAAAGAGCTTTCGGAATAGCCACCTTTTGAAATAGAGTCATGATAGTCACCAATGACATTTCTGGGGGAAGCCAGTTTCATAAGGTGGAAAAAACCACTGAAAACATCTTCTCCTGGCAGCACGCCAACCTTCTCTTTATGGACGGGAGAATACATTTCTCTTTGGATATGATTAATTCTATTTGGGTGGCTTGGTTCTACTAGCAGGTACCTAATTATCATGTCATTAGGGCCTTTAAAGATCAAACATAGAAATAATTCAGTTGAGATGGTTGATTCAGTTGACCTATCAACAGCTGAGAAATAATTGTTGACCTATCAACATATAGTACAGCATTCGTAATGGTTGTAGCTTCTGAGTAATCTTCAAAGGTACCATGTAGTGAACATTACAACCATCAGCAATAATAATAATGACATGATTTCCCATTGCCAGTTTCACCTATCCCCATAAGGCTACAAGTGGTACACCAGCAATAGTTGGGTGAACAGCCTCATTGCCATGATTTTCCCTTGCTCATTCAGCAGTAGATGTGAGTCCCCAAGGAGGCCTCAGTCAGTAGTCAGGTCCCTCAAGAGTCTAGATGACATCTCGGCAACAAAGGCAAAAGAGAACTAGATGATCCCTCAACGAATAGCAAGATAATTTGTTTGGATTCTTCATCAGGTTATTTCTCATAAGTAGACTCTCACAGAGTTTAAACATCAAATCATCAAAAAGCATTTTTAACTGAGGTGGTGGTATATAACTGAGAATCTTCAGATTATTGGTAATATTTTAATCCCTAACAGGCACTTCAGAAAGAAATCATGCTTGATACCATCTAAAGTTACTGACAGTAAAGCAGGACCTGGAGGTTAAAAGTAAACAGGTAAAGATTTCCCCTGTCCACTCATGTCTAACTCTAGGGGTTGGTCATCTCCTTTTCCGATGTTGTCCGAAGACATTTTTGTGGTTATGTGGCCAGCATGATACCCCAATGTGCACAGAATGCTATTACCTTTCCACTGAAGTGTTGCCTACTTATCTATTTGCATTTGCATGCTTTCAACAACTAGGTTGGCAGAAGCTGAGGCAAGAATGGGAGCTCACCCTATTACATAGTGCTTGGGCCTCAAACTGCCAAACTTCCAGTCAACAAACCCATTATCTTAATCTCTAGGGAACCATACCCCTTTTCTTATAGATTAGATTTTATATTTCATGAAACGGTCATCCCCATTTCTGCTTAGTAAATCTCTGTTTCTTGTAACCCATTTGTGTATAGTTTAAATCCTTAGTACAGTTCCTGAAGCATTCTTTAGCTTTCTTTCTTCATAAGTTGTTTTTAACTTATATTCTTATCAAATTCTATCTTACTCCAGCCATTCTAGATAAGATATAAATATAAAGTCTGTTGGGAGCAAGTAATTTTATTTGAAAGAAAATGAAAATTGTTTGCTGCTGCTGCCTTCTAGCAAGATTTTACAGTTTCCTAGTCTAGACTACAACTCTGCATTTTCTGGATTTTAATCCCTAACAGGCTCCCAACCCAACTATTAACTAAAAATCAACCCTCATTATTGACATTTTTCATCAAACTGGATTAGTTGTGATTGGCATATCAGAACATTCAAACCTGTTAACTCTTGCAGTGTCAAAGCTGAAATGGTTGAAAATTTTATAGAAAAGAAACTGATATCCTCTTAGGGCATATGAAGAATGAATGTTAAACTCTTCTTGCCAGGAGATTTATTTTTTTCACTATAATCACGATTGACATCTTGAGTTCTCACAAGTGTAGATCCCCAATTCATCATATATGTCATTGCACTTGACAATGTCCCTTTGGTATTTGCAGGCTCCATGCCCAGATGAATTTTATCTTTTAAATACTTGTAACAACAAAAAAAATCTCTCTGTAGTACAAATACCAGCCTGTTCATTATTTCTATGCAGACCACATTCTTAGAAAATAAGGCAGAGGGTATATGCAGTACAATGTTTTTTATAGAACTGTATTTATTTCTCCAAAAATTAAAATAAGTTGAAGTTAGAGATTGGGAGATATGGGGAGAGGTGGTAGATGAAAATACTGGTGAGCAGCAGGGGTGGGATTCTACCAGTTTGCACCTATTCGCTAGAACCAGCTGTTAACATTCTAAGCAGTTCGGAGAACCGATTGTTAGAAGAAATTACTGGCCTAATCCTGTAAGGAAGGCAGAAAGGAAACATTCTGGTGTTGCTTACAAACTGCCTCACCATTAACCCTTATTACATTCTTGTCTCAGGAATGTCTCTGGAGTTTTTTCCCCTCCTTTGCTGGTACTTTGCTTCTGTGGAGTGACCATTCAAAGTTACAATGGCACTGAAAAAAGTGACTTATGACCATTTTTCACACTTACGACTGTTGCAGCATCCCCACAGTCATGAGAGGCCAGGTGAGGAGATGTGTGCCTCGATGTGAGTGATATTGAGTTGGCCACACCCAGCCAATAACATGACCACCAAGCCATGTCCACCCAGTCACATGACCACCAAGCCACGCCCACCAACTAAGCCACAGCCACAGAACCGGTTGTTAAAAAAATTGAATCCCACCCCTGGTGAGCAGCCTCAAAAGTTTGAGCACCTTGGTAACCATTTTGAGAGAGTCTATATAACATGTTCTCAAAATTCCAAATATGTCCACTAGCCCAGGGGTCATCAATCCTCAGTCTGTGGACCAGCACCAGTCCACAGCATGTCAGCAACCAGGCTGGGCAAACAAGAGAACCCCCTTCTGCGGGATGCAGGCAGCATGCAAACCCATGCCCTCTGCGGAAAAACCTCTCTCCAAGGAACCAGTCCCTGGTGCCAAAAAGGTTGGGAACTGCTATGCTAGCCCTTATGGGAATCATGCATTTTAAATTAATATGCTATATTTCCTTGACAGAAATCATGAAGATCTTATTGGAGAAAGTCAACAGGAAGCTAGAAATCCAATTCTTTAGAATCCACCTTGTGTCAAACATCTTATGGATAAGCTCTTTTAGATTTTTTCTTTTCCACTGATACAATTTTGGCAGCTTTTTTCTAAACAGGAGATCTGTTTTTAAAATATAAACTTGCTGTGTGCTCTGCTCTTAATGGCCTCTATTGTTTGAGAGGCAATAACTGCTGCTGGGAAAATATTGGCACTGTTTGGCTCGTGCCCAGTAGAAACCAAAGAATACTAATTACAAAATAGGTAGTGAGAAAGTATTCATTAACTGAAGAACTATATTTCCTATTCTTTCACTGAACCAACTGAAGAACCGTATTTCTTACTCTTTCACTAATCACTGAGTCACCAACATCTGCAATAGCTGTTATTTGGAATAACCACAGCCTTCCCCTTTGACAATATCTTTTATTCAGAAGGAGAAAGCATGTTCAAGTAGATGAAGGAGTTTCTTTTTAATGTATAGAAAAACAGAGGTAATTCAGTTATCATCTCATACAGCATTCTGCTGCTTAAGCAGCTGGGTTCTTTTCTCTTTGCCAATGAAGTAGCATGATTTTCTTGGATATTCAGATGGGAGACAAAAAACATCTAAATATGGATCTGAATTGCTACAATTTCCAATTAACAAGTACATGCATTTTTTTTAAGAGGAAGAATTTAAGAAGAGGAAGATGATGCAGAGAAGAAGTTTGTTTAAAGGCATGGATGTATAAAAAAGTTTTCACCACATAACCCAAAGGAAGTTTATTCCATATTTCACTATTTAAACCCTGACAGCAGTGTCCATTAACTTTATTGATTTTGTAAGTGATACCAGTGGGCATTAGAATTACTGATGGAAATAATTCTTGCTAGTAAGGTTGAAATGAGAGAGAATAAAATTAAATCTAATTCAGGAGTAAAACTAAATATAATTTGTGGAAATGATGGCTAGAGATATTGTGCCTGGATGAAGGAAGCCAACCATTAAACCTAAAAGAATACAATTTATATCCTATTGGACATGGAAATGATTAAAGTTTGGATGCTATTTGGAAGTTCTCCAGAGTTTAGGAAGAATAACTTTCACCAGCTAATCAAAAATGATGATATGACCTGGCTAAAGTAGCAAAACAAAGTTGACTGTTTGAATTCCTGGAAATAAAAGTGAATAACCAGACTATTTATACTGTCCACTTCAGTGAAGAATTGTCAACACATATACCTTGCAATGAGTGAGATACGAAGGACTTAGATTAACTATTTCAAAGGTCAGTGTATTTTGTCTTTAGGGAAAATAAAACTGGCTACTTGTTCTTTTAAAACAGAGGAAAGCTGAGATTGTTGTGACTTTAAATACTATTGCTTGCATGTTCTTTAACTGCCTGTGGAATTTAAAACCAACCCATTTTTCATTTCGAAAGTTAACTCAGAATCTCTGAGTATAATCAATAAATGCAAATACATTTTTTCCTCTTGGGGAGGCCACACTGTTGTTTGTCTTGATATTTCAGAAGTATAAAAGATCTTTTTTTCTTTTCAGGTCGTTAAAGATATGATCAAAGTTTTATCAAATGTTCTATTTTTAAAGAAACAAACTATTTTTGTTTGATATTTAGTCAACAAGGGAATGGAACTACTTCTCTGATAATGGAGTAAGAAAAGAGAACTGCTAAATCAGTTAATAGATTATTCTAGTCTACTCTAACTAAGGGCCATACAGTAGCTTTCACCAGCAGACATAATAACACATGGAATGGCAGAAGCTATCCATGGCTTTATCCTTGTAGCTGGGCCTATTATTATTAGGAGTCCCTTTTAGAATTTTTAAATTTCTGTGGAACACATATTTTGAAACCATAGGCTCCCATCCTCAGGAAGATAATTTCCTGATTTTATTACCTGTTAAAATAAATTTGCATCATAATTTGCATTAAAGCAATTATGAAATAAATTACATTTCCCAGGGGGGAGAAATGAATGTCCTCCTGCTTTCTGAGCACTCTTTCAAGAGTCTGTTAAAGCAAAAAATCTAGTTGATGGGAAAATACAGAAACAGAAGGAAAATATTTATTAAAAGTAAGCTCTTAATAAGAGTCATAAAGGGAACAATGTATGATTCAGAGGCAAGGCAAAACAAAAATCAATAGCTTTGTTCAAATGTAGAAAATTTATAATTCAGAAGAAAGTACTTCCAGAAACTGAGAGATCCTTTTAATTAGACTAAAAATACAGGAGCTTCAATTTAAAATGTCTTCCTGAGGCACCAGTTGGTAGAATAAGCATTACACCCCCTTTTCAGCAATACCTTTTGATTCAGGTCATAAAATCTCTATGATGCACAGAAGTCATTCCGACAAAGGCAATGAGCAAAGAGTTTTACATCTAACTAAAAATTAGCCATTAGAGGGAAAAATCATCATCTTGGAGTCTTATTATAATAAGGTTTATTTCTAGTGCCAGTATTTAAATTGACCTAGCATTTAGGGGGAAATAAATAAATAAATGATGCCTCAAGAATGTAATAATTTGGGAAAGCATGAATGAGCAGAGTCAAATGTTTTTATGAATTTTACACAGATAGTAGAATATTTAGTGTTAAAGATATTGACCACATTGCTAATTGAATATGATAAATATTACAAGCATTGTACTATACATGCTTTTGCCCAAGACCCCAGACCTATTTTATTAAGTCTGGTACCATGGATAAGCAAGAAGCAATTATCTTTGTTTGGGTGTTTTCACTCAAAGGATGATCAATTTCCTTTTCTTTCACAACTCAAGATTTTTTCCAAGCTTAATTCTGTGAACTTCTGAAAGAAGAAAACTTGAATCCTGAAAGTAATGTAATTGCTTGTCCTTTGGATGAAAACACTCAAACCAAGACAGGTTTATGGACCAAAGGAACTAAAATTTAAGTAAAGTCCCTGTAGGTAGACATTCCATTAGCTCAGGGATGGGATTCAAATTTCTTAACAACCTTGTCTGTGGGCGTGGCCTAATTTGTGGGTGTGGCTTGGTGGTCATGTGACTGGGTGGGTGTGGCTTGCTGACTGGGCATGGCTAGATGGTCATGTGACGGGTGGGTATAGCTAGGTGGCCATGTGACAAGGGTGGCATAGCTACTGTAGGTGGCCATGTGACTGGCAAACCAAATATAAGTGGTCCTTGCTTAATGGTCAGTTGCTTAGCAAGTGTTCTAATTTACGACTGACCTCCCCAGAGCTACTTGACCTATTTTTGGTGTTTTGATAGCCATATACACACACACACACTTATGACCAGTTACAACATCCCACACAGTCTTGTGCCTGAGGTTTTCTATGTTTTTTGCCAGTTTCCAACAATTCCTTCTGGTTTCCAGTTAAAAATGCCCATTGGGGAAAATGGACTTGTTTAACAACCAGTGTTTGCTTAATGACCACAAGGTTTACTTAACAACCATGGTGTTTGCCTAATCCAGGGGACTGCAACCTTAAACACTCAAAGAAACATTTTTCTATTTTCTTTTAAACAGGTATCTCTGTCTCTCTCTTTCTTTCTTTCTTTCTTTCTTTCTTTCTTTCTTTCTTTCTTTCTTTCTTTCTTTCTTTCTTTCTTTCTTTTTTCTTTCTTTTTCTTTCTTTCTTTCTTTCTTTTCTTTTTCTTTCTTTCTTTCTTCCTCATCTCTCTTTTTCATCTCTCTCTCTCATCTCTTTCTCTTTCTTCCTTCCTCTGTTTCTCATTTCTCTTTCTCTCTCTCATTTATAACTGGTAAGATTGGAAGCTGATTTTTTATAACCCTATTTCTCTGCAGTTTTTTTCACACACATTTGTGTATAAGTATCCAATACTCTTTCTTCTTTTCCGCTATGTATTCAAAATGGGCAATGATTTTTTTTTTTTGTGTGTGTGTGTGTAGCATGTGTATATGTGTGTTATGTATGTGTATGGATATATATATATATATATATATATATATATATATATATATATATATATATATATATATATATATATATATATATATATATATATATATATATCACTTTTAATGTGTGCCAGTGCACTTACAGTAAAAAAAATGACAATAAAAGTTATCCTATCTTCCTTCTTTCCTTCCCAACCCCATTCCTCCCCACACCCTATTTTGCATTGGCTTCCCAGCCAAGTACTTACCAGGTCTGATACTGTTTAGCTTTCTAAAATCAGCCTATTGAAATAAATACCAAACTAAACTGCCCAATAGTTTACTATCTTGCACCTGATTTCAATGTAAACAGCCAACCTGCAGTATTACTAAATTTTCTAGGCATCTGCTGCATGTTACTCTCTTCCTTGAAAATTTAGTCCACAGGTCCCCAAACTTGGCAACCTTAAGACTTGTGGACCAACTCCCAGAATTCTCCAGCCAGCAAAGCTGGCTGAGGAATTCTGATAATTGAAGTCCACAAGTCTTAAAGTTGCCAAGTTTGGGGACCGCTGATCTAGTCTTAGCCGGGCAAAACGGTCTGGAGTCACTGGCAAGAGCAGCTCTGAGTGGAGAAAAGTTGTGTGTCTCCCTATATTCCTTTCTCTGTGAGCAGCCTCGTCCCCTCCTCCTCATTTGTGAAGCACACTAAGTTTAAAGGTGCTGCAAGGAGGCTGCTCGCAGAGAGAGGAATATGGGGAGACACACAAGATGGCTGCTCTCTCTCTCTCACCTCCACTCTTGATCTGAAACATAAACATTGTTTTTTGTGTGAAATTTAGGGATAAGATTAGGTCTGGAGAGCAAAAGTGCACTGAAGAGAGATGATTACCCTTTGACATTTACACAGTTTGCTGTGGGTTCTAGAGCAAGATGCAAGTCTTTTGCTGTGCTTTTCTTAAATAGTAATGAAGATTGTTTTCAGACCACTGTATTAAATTACTATTGGAGTAACTGGTGATTGAATATTTTGTTGAAAGAGAAAAATGTTGCTAAATACCAAACTTCAGACACATTAAAATGTCTTGGGATTCTTTTCAGAAACAGTTGAAATTTGTCCTATATTCAATTGTTAGTATGAAATATGAAAAAGCATAATCTATAGGTAAGAAGGATCATAGACTCATAGAAATGATATGTGCTATGAAAGTTATCAAGTGCAAAAATTCAATTAAAGGGTTCCCAACTGCTGGCTGCCTAGCTACTGCTTGAACTCATTCAAAGGTTATTAGGTATCTTACTCAGTTATAATACTTCAATTGCTGAAAATCTTCCTTCTACTATGATAGTTTTCTTTGCTTTCAAGTAAAATCAGCCTTCCTGCAATTTAAATATACTATTCCACGTCTTACCCTCATGAGGTCTTGAATATATTGACTTCTTTTTGTGTGACACTTCTTCAGGTGCTAGAAAACTGCTGCCATGTCTACCTACATTTTCTCTCTGTCTCTCCAAGTTAAACATAACCAACTGTCTTCATACAGGAGGTTGTTTCCAGGACCTTCAGTGGAACATATTGCTCATCTACCTATGAAAAACAAATTGGCTAGAGTAAGTTGATTATTCCACGAAGGAAGCTGACTAATCTTACATTCTGTTCAGGGACCACTTTCATTATGAGCACTCTGTTGGTTTCAGCCTAGCAAGATGAAATTGAAGATGGAGAGATATTTGCAAGGTTATCTGCAGGGTATAGTAAAAATATCAAGATAGCAGCTGTGACAGTGTGATTGAAGCATAGTCTGTTTTTCATGTATGCTACACATGACTCACATAAAAATCAGGCAAAGCCTTGATTAAACCATTATGGGTGCCATTTTGACTGTTTTCATTATACTCTGAAGAAAACCCTGTAAATCTATGCCTCTCTGTTGGCTCCCTTATTCGGCTTTTGACTTTTTTCCACAATTGGCTACAAAAAAGATGGAACAGATGTAGATCAAATGTCTAATTTGAGTCCTCTTCAAGTTAGGGCTTGGAAAAGGTTGGTGGGCATTAGGGAGTTTATGAACTTTCAGTTCCTTAATCTCTCCCATCTCATTTCTGTCCTTGAGTACAACAATTTGAACAGTTTTCCAGCTACATTAAAAAAAAATTCAGCCACAGAGGTTAATGAGGAACAAACACTGGCTGTGACATCATAAAAGAAATCTGAAAATCATATGGCTCCTAGCATGCTGTTTCTGACACCCTAAAATTGCATCCTAAGACATCAATGGAATGCATTTAAAATGAATTATGTTGCATGAGCTAATAAACTTATAAGACTTCTGGTAGTAATGTTTTATTAGTGTTTATTATTACAGAAATTATTGTAATTACAAATCATCACACTATTATAGTTCTTCAGAGTCTCTTTCTTCAATACAGCTATGACAATGGTTTTTGATTATTTTAAAACTTAAGATTCCATATGCAAAACACAACAAGTAAACAATACATAGTGCCTTTGTTCAGAACATGTCAGTATTTGAATAGATGGCAAACTTTCAGTATATAAAATATCAGTAATAGCATCAACAATATTTACAGGCCCAAATAAATTTCTGTGAAAAACAAAAGAAAGAAAACCACAGATATGCCTGTAGCCTGGTTGCAATGGTAATACAGTTAAGAGCTCTTCGTCCAATCAAGACCTATGAAGACATTTAGGAAAACTGAATGCAGAAAAATGCTCTGCTATTTTGATAGCAAAATAGCAGACCATTGAAATGAACTACTGATGTAAAGTTTTCTTCATAAAGTCCTCTTGATCAGTAATGTAGCATTTTTCTAGGATATTAATTGGCAATTCAAGATAGCAATTCAAAAAACTTTTTTCCTCACAATGAATCATAGATATATCTGTGTCACAGATTACTGCAATCTTCCCTTTTTTAATTCTGCAGACTTCTACTGCACATTTCTCAATGTCACCAGTCTTTTTCTGCCTGGCTGACTTAATATCTCCACTTTCAAGTGCTGATAATAATAATAAAAATCAAATGATTGTGAGTCTTTGTAGCCCTCCCTGTGCAAAATGCTATTTTAAAGTCCTTTCCTAAAGAGCTGGTCTTTAGGAAATAGAAATTCAAATCACAATGTGGCATAATTAAAATTAATACAATGCAAAATTTACATGAGTACAAATATTGACAGCAAAAGCATGTAATATTGAGCAGTGCCTATATCCATGGGATTATATCAAAATAAAAGATTCCAGCATTGGTGTAGGTGTGAAACAGCAAACATTTTACTTGACCACAGACACAAAAAGTGACTACATTTCTACCCAGGTATCACAGAGTTAAATAAAAAGAGACCAAATGATTTTGTTGATTAGGATTGGGAATGGTTTCCTGGAAAATGCATACCTTTTTAGTTGGATTTGACACACATGCCAGCACTATAAGTAAATGAGAACTATACAATCAATATGTGGTACTCTATTAATTTAATATACTCCTGAACTCAAGGCAAGTTTTGCACAATGGCCTCCATTGCAAAGAATCCTGAAGGCATAAATTCAGTTGTTCCCATGTATGCTTAGCATACTATTAGCTTTCTTTCCTCTGCCAGAGTTACATATAGCTGAACTGTTCAACCCAAATTAACAATTCACTTTAACTGGTTAGCTCCAGGATCATCCTAATTTTTTTCTGAGCTCTTTGAATCAACAGATAGAAGGAGAAGACAAGGAGGAAGAAGAGGAAGGTGACTATTTCCATGGAGGGGGTGATGAGGTTACTATGACATAATGACACAAATGCTGTGATTTTTATCCACTACAATGCATAAAATTGTATACTTCAGGGAAATCTACATTACGATAGATTAAATAAAATTTTAAGGCAACATTATTTAAGGTTTTTGGGCTCATGTTATATGTATGTCTTATAAAAAGCAAGGAGAAAAATTATCTCATGAGAATGTATATAAACATTTAACTTCTATTTGTTGACTTTAATCTGGAAAATAACTTATATTACAGTTATTAAAGGGGTAGTAATAATAAGAAACAGAATTATTTTGTAAACAGTACTCAAAGTAATGTATACATCAGCACAAACTCTTTTCAATCAACAGAATTACTGAAACATTTTTTCTTCCCCTATTTATACTGTTCAATAGTTAGAGGTCATGAATTTGATATCAGCTGAGGCTAGGAACATAGAATTCACTATGCCTTAAAGGGTTAGGGTCTTAAAGACTCTTGTTTTGAATTAATTTTAGATTTTGGATTCAGATTTCTGAATTTTAAAGATATTTGCTAATATCTTCTCTACAGTCATTTGCAGCTACTCTCTCATGCCAGCATACTGCTTATGAGTCTACATATTCAATCCTAAGAGACTTCTATCTCCTTGCCCAGACTACCATGGTACAAGAATGCATTGTATTGTATGCCCCTCTTAAATATAATGACATATTTTAGACAATAGCTAATAAAACCCAAGAGATCTTGATAAACTTAAGGAAGCAAAACTGCTTCCTGGCTTGTATTGGAACTGTTTAGAAACCTTTGATAGAAATATGGGACTAGGTTTAAATCTAGCAAAAGATATGGCCCAAACATTTTATGGAGTCAAATTGTTCCTTTTTCTATTTTCATGACAAAGTAGCTTACAGCTTTAGAACCTGACACAGAAAATGTTTTTAGATAAATGTTTTTATCTATAAAAAATCAGGAATAAGCAGAAACATATTCTATACCCTAATTGCATACTCATCTAAATGCACTCCTGCTAAGAATTTAAGACTAAATTTTGGAAGGAACAATTATGTTCATCCACCAGAATCATAGTATAGATAGGTATCTTGGCTCTAGACCTTTCTCCAATTCCACCACTCATTGATATTGTTACTATTTTGTTAACTTGTTTATAGTTTATTTATTCCAACTTTTGGTACAATATCCGAGGCAGCACTGCTAAGCCCATATTTCACTTAAAAGAATTTTAAAGTAATGTGGCCTATAGAAAATATTTGATGTTGTGACAGGATCATTATTTCTATTCTAGAAATTCATCACTTGTCCTGCTCTTCAAACAGGGCTTTAAAGACAGAAATATAGTCATGTATAATGTAAACAAGGTACATTGGAATTATTGTAGACCACAACAAGAACATTTAACATAGATATTTAAAAGCATTTCATGAGAAAATATCATGTTAGGTGAAGAGCATATTACATTATGTATTACTGCAAAAATTGTATAAAATACAGAGCACATTCCTTTTTTTGTTTCCTGGGTCCTCCAATTAAATATTTATCACCTGAATAGAGTTTCACACTGATTCTAATTAGGTGCACAGAAAGGGCACAGTGGACAAATTATATAGATCCTTGTAATAGATAAAGTGAGCAAATGTTAATTGCTTATACTATACAACACAATATTTTTTATCGTGGCAGTGTTATATGAAGTACAAATAGTATAACTGCATCTTACTGATTTAATAAGAGCGTGAAAGGTAATGATAAAATGCAAACTACATTAACATTGTCATATAAATTTAATGCATTGCCTGTGTAAAATAATAGTTGCTTTTCAATGGTATTTTGGTATACTTCATAAAATTGCCAGTTAATGTTGATCAGATATTATGTCATGTACTTTTCATTTAGTTCCTGTGAATTTGCGTTTTAGAAGAAAGCAGGAAACACCTACTGCAGATATGTAGTCAGAGGAGTACAGCATAAAAGTTGATGCAATCCTCCAACATATGAATTTTCATGGTTTTTTAAAATATACTCACTAAATTAGGCCTAAAGCTTAAAATATTCTCAAATGATTATGAGTGATTTTTCAATATGGATTTGAAATATTTTGGATATTTTCCAGAAAGAGAATTTAATATTCTATGCATTTGTTTAATACTACAAAAGAAATTTTCTGTCTAGAATCTGATATATGCCTAATAGGACTCTTGATATTTGTTGAGTGAGATTGATTTTCTTGGGTATTGTAAGGCTGTAGAGCTTAATTATAAGAGAGCATCTTACTCTCATCAATTTCCATTCATTCTCTCTCATCAAGATATTATTACTCCATGCATTAAGGTAAAATTACTTTTTTCAGACAGAATGGCTTGATGACTATGGAATTATTTTTTAAAAGCTATCTTCTTCTGACTTTTAAGATTCTGGCATGTATTGTCTCATATCTGTGATTCATCTCTGTGAGAATTTCATCAGCAGATGAGCATTCTTAAATTTCGTTTGAATGGAAGAGATTTTATATTATGAAATGGTTTTCTATATTCAATGGGACAAAGTATTTGATTTAGTTGGATTGTAACTTAATTTCTGAAAATAGCCCATCAATTATTAAAGCAGTGCTCTATCCTGCTATATAAGGTATATAAGGAAACCCCTAAAAGCAAGTAGAATAAAACATTATACAAAAAAAGAGGTGCCCGTCAGAACTCCAACAGCAATAAGGGTTGCCCATCCTGTTGTACTTTATGCTTTTGTCCTAAATGTATCAGATAGTACCTAGGATTAGTATACTAGACTGAGTATACATTTTATGTAGACCAAATGGTCAAGGTAATTTTTGTACACATGCATATCATACATGTAAATAAAAACATTTTTTACATTATACTATTTAAAACTGTACACAGAAATTATTTTACCATGAAAACAGCTTTTTAGTGATATGAATTACTGGCATTTTCAGTAAATATAAATTGGAATTCTTTGTAATGATTAATTCTGCTGAGGTGTAGTGTGTAGATTTTCAATGGTATTTTAAGGATTGAAGTTAAACTATTCATATTAGTCTTCTTCCATCTAATTAATAGCAGAATTGTAATTTCTTACCATACTATGAAACACATTAATTTTCTTGAAAGTGTAAAAAGACCCATTTACAAAACACATGGAAAATATTCTTCAAAATAAGTATTAGAGAGTAAATATTAAATAGCAGAAGGTATCATTATAAGTTGACATTTCTTTCATATTTTTATCTCATAGCATATCATCATAAACAGAAGATGCAGTTCAGATTTTTAAAAAATATTTTTTAGGATAAAAGGCAAATTTTTCCTGGTAGTTTGATGAAAATGATTGTAGTAGCAGCAGCAAAGAAAATGTATATTCATGTTCTGGATCACATTCCATATAGTATATACAAAAATGTATAAGAGAAAATTCCTGCAAACATCCATAAAACAGTGAGTTTGCTGGCATATAAATCCTAATAAACCCACTCATCTATTTATGAAGGGTATTTAGGAACAGATTAATTCCATGTCTTTTCTTTTGTTTGTCTTCTAATGTGGTGTCAAAGGGTAATTGATTGGGTGGAGCCAGAACCCTCAAACAAGTAAGGATTCCCTTTTATGGCATATCTATTTCTCTCTCTCCCCCCTCTCATATCTTTCCTCTTTTTGATCATCTTTTCTTTCTCATCCAGGCATCCAATGGCAGGAAGTGTACAAGTACTTATTTCCAAAGATCTGAATTGATGTCTTGCAGCAAGTTATTCTATTTACTTCATATGCTCTAACATGGAATTGAGCAATCCCTTTCAAGTTGAGGACATATTGCGCTTGGATGGTAAAGCAATGGACAGTTATAAAATGCAGTTGAGATAGAAATAAATATATTTTTAACTTTAACTTTAATGACTTGCAGTGGATAATTTTTAAATGGATAAGTTTATGCTAAATATTCCAAAAGACAATCAAATGGTTCCACCAAATTTTGGTGACAAATTACACCACCAAATTTTGTTATTGACTGAGGAACGAAGTCAAATAACTGCATCAAGTTTTGACAGCTGCATGCTACCACTGATTGCCCATCCTCGTAAAACCTCGTAAAACACCTGCATCAGAGCTTTTCTTTTAATACAACATAGGCAATAGATCAGATGAAGAATCTGTGCCCATACAGATGTTTCTGAACAGCAGTTGTCCGCATCCTTTATTGCTAACCATGCTGGCTAGTATTACAGTATAGAAGATTATAGCACAGGTTCCTCATTCTAGCTCTACAACATCAAGTCAATAACAAATTTTCACATGACCATCTAAAAGACTTATCTCTTTTTAATTCACCAGGTATTTGCAACATGACAAAATTGTAGATAACATAGTAAAGAAAAACATGAGCAGGGAAACTATTCTGTAGTGTTTTAAAATAAATTGGGAAGTAGTTCTATTTATTGCAGAATTGTTAAAAGAACTACTGTATAATGATGCATTAAAGATACCATATGCTTTCTACAATCTAATTAAAAGAAATAAAGAAATGCAAGCATGCTATGATTTCTTGACCAAAATTTGATCGAACTAGCAATTTTGTTTATAATATCCATAGATCCCTATAGATATAAATTATTGACATATAAATGAAATCCAATTATTTAAAGGAACATAAAAGATCAAGAAATCAACAGTCCAATATTTGACAAGTAAAAGAAAAAATGCCAACATATTAATGTCTAACTTTATGACATTCTTAGCTGTACCTATCACAATAACTTAACCTACTTAAATCTTCTGTCTTCATCCTTTTTCCATTTTGAGTAGTTGAGATGCTATGAAAACAAACAAACAAACCAAAAAAAAAAAAAAAAACCACCTCCAGACAGTGGAGACAATGTGTACAAATTGATGCTTGCTGGTAGCCAGTCCCAGACTAATACTTAGCAATTAAACTAACATATCACATAATATTAGAGCATAGAATTTAGAGACCAATTTAAGTTTGCTTTCACTTGGATAAGGCTGAAGGTTTATATGATGGTGCTCAGAAATTGCATAGTTGCTGCAATGTAATACAGCTATGACACAAAATGCCACAAAACTGCAAGGCTAGTAATTTTAAAGAACCAAGAACTTGATGCTTGAATACCCAGATTTCTGTCCCCTTTATAAATGGAAAATGTTTTTATTGTGGTTGTGGTTGTGGTTGTGGTATCCATCTTTTCCATTATTAGTATGGTTTCATTTTTGTCTCCTGATTTCACACTAAAAACATCTAAAAAGAAACACAAAGAAAACAATTGTTACTTATTTGGCAAACCATGTCAATAGTCACACATCTGAAAATAAGACCCGCAATATAATCTACTATTTATGTTCTCTCAATAATTTAATTCAATTTATAACCGGGTTCAGGCCTAAGATTGTTAGTAATCTGATAGTAAAAATAGAATCCATAATGACTTTCTGTTGAATAAACTGGAGTGTGAAATCTGTACATATATTGTAGAACAAAACACTCTATCTGGCCTGTGAATCAGAAAAAATAAAAGAATCCACTATATATCTTATAGATTTGTTTTTAAAGAATACATACAATAGTTTAATCATTGGCTTAATAACGATCTAATTAGCTAAAATTAATGGAACAGTCACATTGGCATTTGACTTTGTAACATATTCACATTTCAGTAATGATGGGATTTGATTTCACTGAATGCACTTCCAATTCAACTGATTGCAGGGCATTTTTACTCAATAAAATCAAATAAACATTACTAATTTAAAAAAAACCCAATCTCCCCCTCCAATTGGGCCATTTTTTCATTATTAACCTAAAATTTGGTCCTTTAAACTCCCTAAACCATCCAATTGGGTGGTCCCAACTATTTTCGTGACATCATGTCATCACCAGACCATACGTTGTTAATATTGTTATTCTTTCAGTGTTGCATTTAGTAACAATAGCTCTTTAACTGATTATTGAACATTAAGATGATAAATGATACAAAAAATAATTTTATGTAAGCTAAATTAGTGATGCCTTCACATCACTTATTGTTTTGATACGTTGTTAAATCAGGTTTCTATGTATCAGGAGAAATTGCCTGAGGTTGTAAGCTCTTTGTTCCACTATAGATTGAAAGACTGAAAGCTCCTCAGTGCTGGAAACATTCAGAAATTATAAAAAATATTAATACAATGTATATTCATCTAAACAGAAAGGGGATTGAAAAGGGGTGAATACAAAAAGCAAAATGGGAAGAGACAATAAAAGAAGAAAGGAAAGGAAAGAACAGAGGAAAAGGTAAAGGAAAAAAGAGAAGAGTATAAAAAAAGTTTGACCAATGGAAATGAGGTGAGCAGAAGAAATCTAAGGCAAACTGGGCAGCAGAGGCAAGTCATATTGCTCAGAAAAGCAAAATAGGGTAAGGGCATGAAAATAAATGAAAGTGGTAGCCTTGGAGATGATTGAATGATAAAGGAGGCAGGAATGGGAGGAGAACCATATTCTGTTCTTTTGCCTTGAGAGATGTCTAAATAGACCTATGTTGACAATATATTTACAATGGCTTTGAAAAATGTATGAGAACGAAGAGAGAGAGAACCATATTTTGCCTTTGTGATCTAAACTGAAAGGACTGCTATGACCCTTTTATGTCCTCAAAGAATAATGTTTCAATTAGCTTTCCTTGGAGATATTTTTCTCAGCTGCTGCCTTACTTCCATGAAATAGCATTCTCTGATATCTGAATGGCTCCTCCTAGACTGGGTTTCCATGAGCCCATTAAAACATGATTATTCCATCAGGCCTTGGGGTTAGAAAGTTTTGAGCTTGTTTTCTCCAATAGTGGAAAGTGGACTCAATTTATTAATATGATTCATAGTGCCAGTGTTATTTTTACATTATTTATATGCTTTGCTTTTTCTATATAGTTTTAACCTGACTTGGAATAGAGATATATGCTACCTGGAGTTGTTTGCAATTACAACTGACTAGAAACTCAGTAAAGCAAATATTTTAAATTGCTAAAACAGTAACAAAAATATGAGGTAGCAAGAATATAAAACACATCAGTAGAATTAAAACAGAAGTCTCATTGAACAGATTTAAAGTTTATTCTAATATTTAACTATCATCTCTGAGTTGGTTGCATAAGCTAATTTTTGTAACTGTGGCACCATAATAAGAGACTAGCAGTAGATCTGAGCCCTCTAGCAGATACATAAGGAAGAAAGTATTCCATCAAGTATTCATATCTTAAACCAAGGCTGGCTTTCTCTGTCATGACAAACATTGTGAATTTGATTGCTTGATATGAAAGAAACAATGGAATGATATGAATATAAACTCCTGCTAGATTGTCCAATTTCCCACTCCAGCATTTTCTCATTAGTGAACCTCAAAGTGAGATGTTCTGGAGCACATCACTAAATTCCACTGTTGAAATTACTAGTGCGTGAATTACGGCTACCAGTGAAACTCATCTGATTGCAGTGAAGTTGCGTAAGCCAGGAAAGTTTAAAATGTTAAGCTAAACAGTTAATTGCAGGATGGAAACAAGAACTAAAGGTTTCTGCCCCTGAGATATTAATTAGCTTGAGGAGAAGGATGGGTATGGGGTATAAGGCTGATAGCAGACAGAAGAATTTCCCCCATGAGGAGGTGACCCATTGAATTCAGTTATGGTAATCATGGTCTGGAAAGCAAACAGAGGGAAAAGGAAAAAGAAATAATTTGAATGTCTAGCCCAGAAAGAGGGAGAGAGAATGTTGCATGCAAAGACAGATAAACATATTTTCCAAGGAATTAAATGGTTGTGTAGAATGGAATTTTATAATTTATGTCTATTCTTTGTGACTCCTGAAAAACACCGCTATTGCTCCCACCCTGAAAATATCCTGTTTCTCCAAGAACAACAGGCAGCCCCACTTCTACCCAAAATAAAATTGGAACACACAAGACTTTTTACAGCTTCTCTGACAATTATCACCTAATTATATCTCCCATAGTAGTTAGAGATCATGTCTGGATTTTGACAAGATGTGTCCATTCCTCATGCCTATCTGAGAAGCTAGATTCCCTTTGACAAGCCAACCTTGTAGCTTTTTTATTGCAACTGCCAGCCACACAAAGGATACACTGTGTTTTCCACCATTTCTTTCTGGTATAAGAATGCACTCTTACTCTTTGTGCACCATTGTTATGTCACCTCCTAACCCTAACCCTATTTCAGGGGGAAATGGAGAAGATTTGAGGTAGAGTACATTCTAGACACCCAGCAAGCTTAACTATTAGGTTCATTTGAAAGCCATCTGGATACATAATGTTCGTAGGGATGCTGCAAGGAAATACACATATCCTTCTCCTTTGATCATTCCATTTGCATTTTCCCTGCAAATGAAAACTTTTGAACCAGCTGTTCAATGAAGTTTTAGCATTTGCCAGTAGTTTTGGATGCTGTGAAGGGAAGGTGGGAAAAAAAGAAATTATATGAGTGAAGAGAGAGACTATATCACACAAAAAGGAGGACAGTTCTGAAAATATGGAAATTGCTGCTAAGGGAGGGAGGGAAGGAAGGAAGGGAGGGAGGGAGGGAGGGAGGGAGGAAGGAAGGAAGGAAGGAAGGAAGGAAGGAAGGAAGGAAGGAAGGAAGGAAGGAAGGAAGGAAGGAAGGAAGGAAAAAAAAACCACAACCCCCACTGCCAGGAAATTTAGACTTGATGAACAATTCAGAAATGGTGTAAATCAGCTTAAAGGAAAGAAATAGAGATGAAGGAAAGGAAATAAACTGGAAGCAGAAGAGGAATAATCCAGCACTTCTAGGTACATTGGAAGGGAAAAAGTAGAAGAGGGGGCATTTTATAAGAAATAAGCTGAGATGGATAATTGCATAAACATTCAATGACTTCTTATTTTCTAGACCAGAGTTAATTACTATATTTTTTGCATTGTAAGATGCATCTAGGTTTAGAGAAGTAAAACAAGAAAAAAAAATCAGGTGGAGCCTGAGAGGACCACAGATAGGTGTTCTCTCATGTGCCAGCTTTGCCTATTGACTCCTGCACTGTGGAAAAGAGACAAAAGAAGTGGTCAATGCCAAAGACAGAAGACATGGAGTTCAGCACTGTAAAAGCACCCTGCTACTGCAGCCTGGCTTTTATTCACCAAAGGACTGGCACTGATGCATAGACATTTCTACCCTCTTTTTTTGGGGGAAAAGTGCATCTTATGGAGCAAAAAATACGGCAATTTATAGGAAGAGGATAGAGGAAAAAAAACTACATGTTTGTGCCATTTGGGGCAAAATAACCACTTGCTCATTGATACTGACAACAGACAATCAACCGCGCAGTATTCAGAGTTTCTGAGCCTTTTCATAACATCAACCTTTATTTGGAAAGACAATTGGCTTCTGTGATGTACATAATAATTGTGTAAGAGAATCAGATTGTACCATCCCTGTTTTTTAAAACTATAATGCAGTTCCAGGCATAATTCCTTGCACTAGTAATGAACTTTATTCAAAGGAAAAAAAATGGAGGAAATAAATATGTATGGGTGCAAATAATACTAAAAAAGATGGAACGCCTTATTATTGTAAATGACTTAAATGGATCCATGTCATGTGAAATTAAACCAATTCTCCAATTTACCACCCTTCCTGATTCCTTGGGGATATGTCCAGCAGATTGCTGTTTAATGTAGGGCTACAAAATATTTTTTTGAATTTTTTTTACTGTCATCTATTGTTTGTCTAGACCAGGGCCCCGCAAATTTGGCAACTTTAAGACAGCTGGAGAATTCTAAGAGTTGAAGTCTACAGGTCTTAAAGTTGTCAAATTTGGGGATCCCTGGTCTAGATTTTGGCAGCCCAGACCTGATAGCCCTATTTTAGTAGATTTTTTAAATTCTGAAATATTATTGTGTGATTAAACAGCTTTGTGATTATTCAAAATATTTGTATATCATTTCTCTATATAATAAAGGGTTGATGTTTAATTTTTGAGTCAGCAAGTCATGAAACCTTTCAGCGGTCATTCCAATTTCTATTGTTATCTACAACAGAGGGCATCTAGAGACTACCAAATTCTTACTGGACCATTTCAGCAGTCCTCCCTCCCTCTCTCCCTCCCTAACAGACCTGTGCTAGCCCGAGACATCTTTTATGAGAGTTTATATTTTGATTGCATAAACATTAGCACTTACACTAGAACTTTGAAAACACAGGAAAGGTTTAAAAATAAATCATGGGAATAGGTATTTTTCTGAAAGTACCTGGCCTTTCTTTCCATCACTGTCATGCTGTCAGCTGTGGTAAAGGCACTATTTCACCATCCTTTTATATCATCCTAGCCTGCTGACTTCAGCTCTCTAGAGCCCGCAGATTAAATAAAGACTTCACAAAGTTAAATCTATTCTTCTCTTTCACCTGACCATATCCAAGATTGTAACTTGATTTGCTGCTCTAAATTGGCTAGGATGGGAACTATTAATTCATTTATTCTTCTGATATTGACTTAAGCAAACATCTAAAGTAAAATTGAATGCTATCTGAAAAAAAGAGAAGAAAATGTAGGTGTGTTGGCATTTTAATAGCTTTTCCTTCAGTACTGCAACACTGCTTAATGCACTATATAACAAGCATTAAATAATACATCAGGAAAATCTGCTTTTAACCTTCCCAGGGAAAGATTCTCAGTGTTAGTTTTCTCTTTCACTGTAGTTTCACAGCAATTTCTTTTATGGCCTGCTGGCAATTAAAAGATAGACTAGATGTGCCAACAGGGCATTTTGTAAATCTCTGTTTAAAAATTAAATGCATGTTCTTTGATAAAGTACTGTTATTGTATAAAGCTATCTTTTCATTATAAAGCCTAAGCTTAGCAGGATTGCAATGTTTTACTTATCTTCCCTGGGAATTATTCCCAAGACACAAAGATAGACAAAAAAAAAAAAAAAAACAGAAAAGTGCAAAACAGCCTCCTCTTAAATATCAAACCTATTAGGAACAAATACCTGAGAGAATGTAATAGTGGTTCTCAGATACTCCCTAGGCTATAGTTGTAAATAACTTGAAATGCAATCATGAGCTATAATGCTGCTCCAATGGAAAGCATGAATTTGTAGGACTCTGAAAACAAACGGAGGTAACTCTCCCCAACAGAAGAGGAAAACTAGACAGATTTCACAAGGAGTGAATCTATTTGCACTTTTGCATCCGGTTTTATCATATGCTAATTCTATCTATATATTAAACAAATAATTCAAGCAGATCTCCTCAAAATAGGACTTCAATAGGCATTTTAATGCTTACTTTTTGTCAAAGTAAATATTTAAAACTGTGTGTTCTTCCCAAGTATTATTTAAAGCAGGCAAGTGAAAGGTAGCCTTAATGATGAGGTGCTTTATGCTGCAGCAGTGAAGCTGTATTACAATAGATGCTGCACTACTATTATTTCATTTTTATCACTTTGGGTACCACTAACTGAAATTGGTTTTACACCTCCAAACAATGATCTCTCAAAACAAGGTAATAACCATGGAATGTTTTTAAATAGCCCCAACCTATTTCCAAATCATGCATTATCTTGACATCATGACCACTACTAATCATTTTCAAATGTGGCTGGAACAGAAAATTGGGAAAAATGAAAGAGTCTGCTTCTTAGAATGAAAGTGGCAATTATAGAACCCTCAAACTGCCATGCCTGTAATATTCATTGTACAAGTCTGGGGTCCTAATGAATTCCTTTCTGATGAAGATTCGGTTGAGCTAGTCAATTGATATGTATTAATGCAATAGTATGCATGATTAATAGTTTATGGGTTTCTTCTGTTAATTGTTGATCAATTTTTGGAATAGAATAGAAACAGAACAGACTCAAGTCTCTATTCCCTGCCAGTGTATTGCTTTAGCCAACATATGGCAACAGTGAATTAAAAAAGAATCTAATAAACGGATACATATGTCTTGGTATGCCTGTAGAAACTAAGGAAAAATAGTGATTGTAGCACAGGTGTGGAAAACTCCAGAAATTTCTGCTCTATATTACTGTATGTTTTTACTTGTACGCCAATGAATCTCACTTCCACATTTCATTGAGATTTTAAAAAATATATAAAAGTCCAGACTAACAATAAATTTTCATTGTAAACATACAGATTAATCTCTCTTTTTTAGAAAACACAAGTGAATCTAAAGTTATTAATTATTGAACAAATTCATATGAGAAATTGATTTTATGTTTATTAATACTCTTTGTTTCAGTTGTTCTTCATAGTGTTTTTTTTCCTAAAATTATAAAATTATAACCAGTTGATACATATTTTTGAGTAAATGTTGCATGAATTGCTAAGATGGCACTGGACCAATTTATTTATTATAAGGCTCCCCATTTTATGTGCTACAATCCTGAATGGGTCACAAAATTAAAAACAGAAAAATGCAACAAAACCTCCCCAAAACCACTCTTCCCTAGATCCTCTTTTCATTTTCTCAATTACTGGATTAATCTCACTCTAACCCAATGACTGCAGAAATGGCAGTTCTTTAAGGCCTTCAAAAAAAAAAAAGTTATGTTTATATGAAAAATCAAATTCTATTCTCTGGCTCTTGCTGAAAATTACTCCAATATTTAAAAAAAACTATAAAAAAATCAAAACCCAGACATCCATATAATTCCTCTCAGAGTAGCATAGCTATGGAATAAAAAATAGTCTAAACTAACATTTTAAAACCTACATAAGGATGAAAAATCTGTGATAGGCTGTTATTGAAACAAATTATTGAGAAAACACAACATGGCAACCAATTCGACCATAAAAACACAGTTGATTAGAGTTATACTGAGAGAACCATATCAAAAATGTTTTGATATGTTTGTACATTTGAGGCATGACGCTTATCTATCAGAATACTTGTGATACTTTGTGAATGAACCTCAAGAGGTGTTAGCAGCTGGCACATCTTGTCTGATCTTAGAAACTAAGCAGGATTTGGCTGCTTAGCACTTTAATGTGAGAAAAGAAGAAGGAGACAGAGACAAACCACTTCCATATTGTTGCCAAGAAACTGGAGCATTATCAGGAATCAAGTTCAACTTGAGGGCATATCTGTCTAGTAAACAAATGACAGCACCAAGATGGGAACAGAGTAGAAGGTGCATTGTATAGGACAGCCTATAGGGCTGAAAATGCAAATATCTCTTAGGAGTTCCACTTCTCACCCAATCCTATTCCTAATATTTCTATCTACACACAAACACACACACACAAACACACGATCATTCAGTAGAGGAGATCCATAGGAAGCTGCAAATATGACATCAATTGAGATTTGTTTAGTTCTGCTTTAAAAAGTATAACTATTTATGATTTTGACTCCTAATAACCAAATGTGCATTTCTTTATTATTATTTAGTTATGGCCTCTATGGTCATGCATTTTATTGCATATAAATGAAAGTAGGCATATTGTTACATACATACATACCTTTATATATATGGTATTCAGCTTTGCTCGGGTATTTTCCCACGTCATTGTAGTTGTGCTTTTAAAGTTGTAGCAACGTTTCGGCAGAATCTCATCTGCCATCATCAGGCTTCTGTATTGTGTTCATCTGTGAGTCAGACTTTTACAGTGGTTTCAGATTTAAATTTGGGGCAGCCTATTGCTGTGCCAGAATGGTTTTTTCTTCATCCTGATTGGTTGGGAGTCTTGGTCTGTGTTTATTGGTCTTGGAGTTTGCTGTGTTCTGCTTGATTGGTGTTTCTAATATCTTCTGTCTGTTTTGTGGCTCTTTTTGTATCTTGATTGGCTGGCAACATTGTGTTCCTTTATTGGAGGCCTTTAGTGCAGCTTGGCTCTGGGTAAATGGACGACTATTATTTGTTAGGAAGCTAGGTTTCATCTGGGTGCCTGGTTGGGGTGTGTTTGAGCTGGAGGTATCAGTGGGGATCTGTTTGTGCCCAGGTGCTTGCCTGGCTAGTGGTGTGGAGATTTTTTTGTTTGTGAGTGCAGGCTTCCAAATGATTGACAGTCTGGTGGAATCATCTCTTCTATTCATGCTTTCTGATCTTTTTTCAATCTCTATGGCTTCTCTGATGATCCTGTGGCTGGGGTTTTCTATAGTGGCTAGGGTTTTGGTGCCATTGAAGTTGATGCTATGACCTGTGGCTTCCATGTGTTGGACTAGTGAGGAAGTGTGTTCCAGCTTTTTGACTGCATTTTTGTATTCATCCAGGCGGGTACTTATTCTTCTATTGGTCTGTCCAATGTATGTGGCAGGGCATGATGCACAGGGGACTTCGTATATGCCTTGGTTTTCCAGGTCAATTTTATCTTTGGGGTTTCTAAGGATGGCTGCTATTTTTCTGTCTGTTTTGAAGGCAGTCTTGATGTGATGCTTGTGTAGTATCTTACTGATTTTGTCTGTAGTACCTCTTATGTATGGCAGGACAGCTGTTCCATAGGTCTGTTCATCTTATGGGTCTCCATTATGTCTCAGTGTGTTTTTGTGGATCAAGCCAGTGATTTTGCTTTTGTGGAAGCCGTTGGCTGTCAGTACTTTAGTCAGGGTGCATAGTTCATCTTTATGTGTGTCTTGTCTGCCAGGCGTTTGGCTCTAGCAATTAGTGTTTTAGCCACGGAGTTTATCTGTGCTGGGTGATGGTGGGATTGGGCGTTGAGGTAGTGGTTGGTATGTGTTTTCTTGTGGTATATGGTGTGTCCTAGTGTGCCATCTGTTTTTCTGTAGATTAGTACATCTAGGAATGGTAGTTGTTTGTTTGTTTCCGTTTCCATGGTGAACTTGATTTTGGGGTGTGTGCTGTTTAGGTGTGTTAGGAAATTGTTTAGGTTTTCTTTTCCATGGGGCCAAATCACGAATGTGTCATTGATGTATCTTAACCATAGTTTGGGTTTGTGGATGGCATTGGCCAGGGCTCTGGATTCGAATTCTTCCATAAACAGGTTTGCAATGACGGGTGACAGTGGTGATCCCATAGGGGCTCCTTCAATTTGTTTGTATCTCTGTCCTTTGTATATGAAATATGTGTTGGTTAAGCAGTGCTTAAGATCTGCTTGTAAGTTTCAATGTGGTTTCACTATTCACTCAAGTCCCGATAAAAGAGACCCTTCAAATCATCAAAAATAAATACCAACCAGCTAAACACCTCATGGAACTAACAGAACACTGCTTAACCAACACATATTTCAAAATCACTGGCCTGATCCACAAAAACACACTGAGATATAATGGAGACCTAGAAGATGAACAGACCTATGGAACAGCTGTCCTGCTCTACATAAGAGGGATTACAGACAAAATCATTAAGATACTACACAGGCATCACATCAAGACTGCCTTCAAAAAACAGAAAAATAGCAGCCATCCTAAGAAACCCCAAAGATAAAATTGACCTGGAAAACCAAGGCATATATGAAGTCCCCTGTGCATCATGCCCTGCCACATACATTGGACAGACCAATAGAAGAATAAGTACCCACCTGGATGAACACAAAAATGCAGTAAAAAAGATGGAACACGCTTCCTCACTAGTCCAACACATGAAAGCCACAGGTCATAGCATCGACTTCAATGGCACCAAAACCCTAGTTACTATAGAAAACCACAGCCACAGAATTATCAGAGAAGCCATAGAGATTGAAAAAAGACCTGAAAGCACGAATAGAAGAGATGGCTCCACCAGACTGTCAATTATTTGGAAGCCTGCACTCAAAAACAAACAAAATCTCCACACCACAAGCCAGGCAAACTCCTGGGCACAAACAGAACCCCCCAATACCTCCAGCTCAAACATACCCCAACCAGGCACCCAGATGAAACCTAGCTTCCTAATAAATGATAGCCGTCCGTTTACTCGGAGCCAAGCTGCACTAAAAGCCTCCAATACAGGAAACACAATGTTGCCAGCCAATCAAGACAAAAAAAAAGCTACAAAACAGACAGAAGATATTAGAAACACCAATTAAGCAGAACACAGCAAACTCCAAGATCAATAAAGAACAGACCAAGACTCCCAACCAATCAGGAAGAAGAAAAAATCATTCTGGCACAGCAGTAGGCTAGCACCAAATTTAAAACAGAAACGGCTGTGAAAGTCTGACTCACAGATGAACACAATACAGAAGCCTGATGATGGCAGATGAGATTCTGCCAAAACGTTGCTACAACTTTAAAAGCACAACTATAATGACGTGGGAAAATACCCGAACAAAGCTGAATGCCATACATGTAAGTACCGCAAACTTGAGAAACTTGAGATAAATTATATATATAATTATAAATATATATATTATATATTATATATATATATCAGCTGAATTTTAAAGCCTTACATGTATGTATGTATGTATGTATGTATGTATGTATGTATAGGAAAACAATTCACAAAAATGTATATTAGAAGAAATGTCACTTAAGTTCCTTACAAATGTTCAGTTAGATTTCTTTAAAAATGCAAACCTATAAAAAAAAGAATAAGCTGAGGAGAAATTAAATGAAACTAAAACTGACACACTAATCTATCCTTGTCTGTACTAACTTTAATTATTGTACAGTTTTCAGAAAATTCTTCATTTTGCCAGCTCCTGAAGCTTTGTTAGTAAACACTCCTCCACTAGATTTTATTTATTTATTTTTTAAATTTGCATGAAACCCATCTCACTGATACAGCAGTTCTGGGTAGCTAGATAACTCTCAGTTGTAGGGAATTTTGTTCTGTTCAGACATTGTTGTGGTAATGGAAATGAATAGAATCAGTAGTCAACAAAGTAGCCAGAGTTGTTTTGAAGGAGGGATGCAAACAGCTTACAGATTATTTACAGTTTTGTGTTTTCTATAGCTATGACATAACACAAACCCGATTTATTTGATACAGAGGCTGAATAATAAATCTCATCTGAGATGGCATTGTAACTAATGCTGCCAACATTTTTTAAGGTTTTCACTGATGTATGAGAATAAAGAAATACAATTTTCATATTGTGTGATAAAACTCTATCAGCTCTTCCTCCCCAAAGAAGGGCTAAACCCACAGATTTGATTACAATGTCATAAAGAAATAACTATTTTGTCTTGGAGCAAATCACTGAAAACCAGGAGGGAGATAATAACCTCAAACTTTCATTGCAAAAACAAAACAAAATATAATCTGAATCTTGGTTGTTGAAACCTGTTTCAAATGTATACAGAAACAAATTATTCTGACAGAGAACAAAACATGATGGTATGTTGGAAATCCATTTTCTTCTTCATATAACAAGTTGTCCAAAGTTTCTGACTTTACATTGAAAAAGCTGATTAGTATTTCATTGCATTTCATTGTAAATCCTCAACTTACAACAATTCATTTAGTGTTCTTCAAAATTATAAAATCACTGAAAAAAGTGATTTATGACCAGTCCTTGCACTTATGACTATCACAACATCCCCATCACGTGATCAAAACTGGATTATGTGATTGCCATTTGCTACCTTCCCAGCCAGCTTTGAACAAGCACAGTCAATGGGGAAGGTGTATTCACTTAATATTTAAATGATTCACTTAATAAATGCATTGATTTACTTAACAGGTTGTAAAATTGGCTGAAACTCACTTAACAATTGCCTTGCTTAGCAACAGAAATTCTGGCCCCAGTTCTAAGTCAAGGACTATCTACATATACATGCATTATATTACAGTCAAGGAGGCATTTCTCTTGGTGATTTAGTGCACTGAGCTTGGCATGTAGGACTTGATTGTTACAGTAAATATAGAAGTTCACAGTGTAAGTAGGAAAGAAGATATGCAGACAAGAAGACAAGTAATTAATAATTTTACCTCAAATTAAGTTCTTTACATGAAGAAGGCAATGATCCTGACCCTAAAACTACTCATTCACTCTAAAGCATCCATTAAATTTAATGAACACTTAGTGGGATTGCCAATACTGAAGGAATAGCTTCTGTGGCTACTTAGAAATGTTGCTGCATTTAAAAATGTCTGTCTATCTAAGCTGCTATATTGAAGACATCTGTTAGAGATCATTCTGCAACTAGAAGATGCAATCAAGATGCAATAAAAAGTTTAGTAATAATTTAAAATGCTAAACTGATGACTTCATCATGATGATTTCATTGGACACAAACTAATTTATCTTTTCAGCTAAAATGAAATAAATAATGCATTTTTGTGTGTGCCAGAAATGCATTTCTGTGTCATTTTTATTGCCTATATGTAGTACAAAATAGCATGGCTCCCTTCTATAGGAAATGAACATTATTTTGTTTATTTAACTTGATATGCTGCTGACTATCTAAGCTTCTCAGCAATTTACGCTTTTGTTTTATTTTTATGTTCTTTATAGCTTTTATGCAAGAAAAATTACATTTGCAGGAAGAAGAAAGAAACTTCCACTAGTCAACAATGCTTTGCAAGTTTATAAGGGCTTTATGTTAAGATAAAATGTATTTGAAGGACACAAGAAAGAGAAAATAACAATTTTATATGAACTATCTTCTTTATTATTGACTTAGTATTAGAACAATGGTTCCAACGTTTTTGGCACCAAGGATAATTTTTGTGGAAGACAATTTTTCCATGGAGGATAGTTTCAGTTTTGCTCACTTGCCAAATGCTCACCTCCAGCTGAGTGGCCTGGTTGCTACCGGTATCTAGAACTTTTGAATGGGTAGACAGATGCTTATCAAGAGCTCCAAATCTTATCAGATAACTCTAACCCTCAGCCATTATCTGAAAATATGCAAGTGTACCTAATTTGTGTGTGATTGTGGTGCCCTCAAGGTATGCCCACATTTTTACCAGCATTGTGTTCTTATCCAGAACAGGCAAAAAAATCCAAAAGATTGAATGGATAGATGGGGAAGAAATAAAGAATTCTCATAGAAAGTGAGGGGCAATGCAGTGTGAAAGAACTATGGACTTTTTTGAGGAGGAAGAAGGGAAGTTGATAGATTTTTATCACACAATAGGAAAACAAATGTGGAAAAAGAACAAAGGGAGAGGCATATATATGTGAAGAGGAAGACAGACAAAGAAAAAAAAAGCAAGGAATGAATTGGAAAGAAAAAGGAGCGGGTGGATCAAATATGGCAATCACAAAAATAATTCCTAATTCTTCTTAATGAACTGGTAAAAAATATTCATGATTTTGGCAAAATAAAATTTTATTTTTTAAGCGTAGATTGTGATGATCTTTGGAGAGAGAGAGGGAGGTGAAATAATTAGGAGATGGATGTTTTGGTATAAATAATTTCTATGCTTAAGATAAACATTGAAATTATTCCAAGCGCAAGCAACTGGGCCCTAGAACACAACATTTAACTGCAGTTTTTCTCTGGTGTTAACTTTTGGCAGACATTCAACATACATTTCTCCTTCTCCCAATTTCAAGTTGACAGGGTTATCCAGCCAACCAGAACTTTAGCTCTATCACAGTTGACAGTTCTTGATGGAAGATTTGATTAGCACCATCAGTCTGCCAAACATCCATATAAAGAAGAGCTCATTTCATGCAGAACCATCAAAATGGTTTGAAACATAATTGTATTAATCAGGTGCTTTGAAACCAATAAGTCCATGAAACTAGATAGAATGAGCTATTCATTTGGGGAAAATGGTTGGAAATGGTTTGTGCTCAATTCTGGAACTTTTGTGTAACCAATTTTATCACGTGTGTGTTTGTGTGTGTGCATGTGTGTGTAAATTGCTACCCTTATGATTAAAGTTTTCACATGTAATGCATGATACAAAACTAGAAATAACATCCTAGCTTTTTGTCAACAAGAAACAATAAAGACAAAATGTGATGTCTTTTAATCCTACTTACTCTCTAATCATTATGTGACAATTTACCAAGATTCATTCAAGAGCTGGATAACCTAAAATCAAAAATTGCATATTCACCTAAACCAAGATTTGAGGCAGCTGACGCTGTTCTTCAAACACACGTAAATGACAGTCATCAACATAAAACTCAACATAAAAAAAGAATTACTTAACTTGAAATAAAGTTTACATTATAAGACAATCTCTCAGCCCAAACTACCTCACAAATTTGTTGTTGAGAGGAAAATAAGAGGGAAATAGGAGGAGGAGAAGGAGGGAGTATTAAGTATGTTCATTGCCTTGGGGTACTTATAAAGTAACAATGGCAGGATAAAAATCAAATAAATAAATCTGCCTTGTAAATATTTCAAAATACACGGTCTACTTTGAAATAGGAAGCTTTTCCTGACTTTTTGGAGAATTAGATATTTTAATTTCAATAACCTCTGCTTTTGATTTCCACTTGATTCCACCATATTATGTTCTACGTAGAACAAGTATCCCAAGAAGTAAATTCTTATTATCATAAAATTTGCCAGAAATGCAGTTGAGATATGATTGTAAGAGAAGCATATGGGATTTCTACTCTGATTTCTACTATCATCTCCAAATCTTTCCAGATAATTCTCCTGCAGTGATCTCATTGAAAAAGCAATTTGTTCCTGCTCAGTTAGCTTCAATATGATGAAACATAAACTAAATTTCTGAGATTATCAATGAAAATACACGTATTATTGAAGAATCAGATAATCTGACAATCAGGATAGTGTTGATGTAACATAATAAGCTCAGAGTTTGTCTGAGGTTGGAAAGATATGCTTGAGATTCCTCCCCAATTGAGGAAATTCACTAGATTGCTCTATACTTACTTGACTTTTAGTCTAACTTATTTTACAGGATTTTTCTGAAGGTAAAATGGATTGAGGGAGAGTAAGATTTGGCTACCATCCTAAGCTAAATTAATAATGGTTTGATAAATAAAATTGACTTACATTTTACTGGTCACTTTGTTCCATATATCAGATATCAAATGAATTTGGTGTAATAACTTTTAAAATACATTTATATGTCATTGTTTATTCAAGAAGCCTACAGAGGTTTGGGGGATGTTTCTATACAGTTGTCATCTGTGAATTTTTAAGTAACTGACCTAATTACCTAAACCACTGAGTCTTTTCTCCCCATATCTTCTCGTAAGCCTTTGCCAATCATTATACACACTACTGTGCAGGTGCAGGAATTTGATTCATTGTTAAGATATAGAAGTGATACTGACACTGTATGTTTGTGTTAGTTGGTGAGCTATTATTATTAAAAGGTATTATTTGTGATGCAAACTAAAATGTTTCTGCTCATAGCAGCCTGTTATGAATGTTTAACGTATGGCCTAATTTTACTGTTTTTGTTTAGGAATATAATATTTCATTTATATATTTTTCAAATCCATACAATTTCCATTCTGAAAAAAAGTCTTCAGAACACAGGGAAAAATAGTGGAAATGACAAACTATTTCTTTGGGTTTGGTACCTTCTTTGTATTTTATTGTGCAAAGTGCATCTGTGAACATCTTAAGACATTAGTTCTGCAAATATTTATTAAAAGACCAACAGGTAGGTTATTCCCATAGCATAAGGAACAACAACAAAAGCTGACTTCTTGTGGACCTCTTCTGAGTTCCCATAAATGCTTTGTGGATACAATACTGAAATTATTTATGTTATGAAATATAGTTATGTTGCAGAATGTAGTTATGATAAATTACTAGAGAAAACAATGACACAGATGATTTCTCACAGTCATAAAATTTCCAGAGAGAGGAACTTTCAGAACTGAAGGACAGCCTATAAAAATTATTTCTCATGTACACCTCTTGTAAAGTGTTTGTGTTGACCTCTCCATATCTAAAGTTAAGTTATATTTTGCCCCCCCCCCCCAAAAAAAACCCCACCCCCCAAAATCTAGGAGTAATAAGAGACAAATCAGCAGCAGGTGTTTTCTTTCTGATGAATAAAAAAATGCCTGAAGAGAATGTTATCTTAGCAATAATAGGATTCAGTTTCACTTAATTTACTGGTACCTAGAATATAACCATCAGTAATTTACAAAGTTTGGTATCAATAAATATACTAATTTTGTGCCAGCTAGGTAAAAATGACCCAGATCTACACTATAACTTACCTCTGCACCTTATAAGACTTGATTCCTTTGAGAAAAGTAATATGAAACTATAGGAATCATGTAGATCTTTTGACATTGGATGAAAAATGGTTTTTGTACTTGTTGTTAGCAGAACTATAGCTGAGTTCACACATTGCACTCAACTATAATGTGGTTTGTTTTGCTTTGATGTGAAGTATGAACCCAGCTGATGAGGCTTTAAACCACCACTTATGATTTAACAGTATATGTGAACAGGAAATTATGCTTTTTTAACCAAACCAAACTAAAGTCAGCTCTTGGGTTAGTATATAAATATAGAAAGTTATTTTAAATGTAAATACTTGTAACTCTACAAGTGAGTATAGATTGTCCTTGATTTATGATGGCAGTTTAAACTGAGATTGCTGTTGCTAATGATGTAGTTGCAAAGTATGACATCACAATGATTTTGCTCTTAGCAATGACAGTCCTAGCAGGCCTGGTTGCCATCATAATCCCAAAATGTCTGGGCCATTAAGTGGGAAATGGCAGGAGTCCCAGGGTGTAGAGATGCCATGGGTTGTTGGTGGAAGTCCAAGGAGATATTAGGAAGGCTGATGTAGGCCCTGTGTGAGTGCAAAAATGCCAGCACCTGAATGACAAATACAGTGTAAGTGCAGAAAGGCTGGAGGCATTATCTGAGTGACTTATCACTTTTCCTTGTGGGAAGCCAGTAGGGAAGTTTGCCAAGAGTGCTCATCCAACTGTGGAACACTGCAACTGTCATATGTATGATAGACATCTGAGTTACTATCTTGTGACTGTATGGGTCCTAGCTGGAACTTTGAGGACTGGTCATAAGTACCACTCATTTAGTATTGTGGCAACTTTGAACTGTCACTGAATGAGTGATTGGTAAGTGGGATCTACATGTAAGAATGAAATTGACAAGAGTTTGGTTTTCCCTTTCTGTTTGATATATGGGTGTGGGAAATGGACATGTTATTCTTTGACCTGATGTTATTCCATCTCAACATTTCAGATAAAACAATCAAGGTTGATCTGCCTTAACTAGTTGCAAAATCAAGAAAAGTGGCTTTTCTAAATGAACAAAAGCCACTATTATGGAGCTCCACTGCTTATAAGCTTGGGGACTTTTCAGCTGGGTGATTTCAAGAAACACTTTGATCAATCCTTAGTCAAAGTGAAATGCCCCTTTGAAGCTTTGCACAGTTCTGTTCAGCAGGAGACTAACCAATTGCAAAGTTCCAGGCTGTGATTTCAGTTTTGCAAGCAATTCCCATTTATCAGAGTTATATTATAAGTGGAAGCTCTATTGGGGGTGGTGAAGAAAAAGAATAGTTGCCTTGAATTTTGGAGCCAGAAGCAACAATAAGGCAAGAATTCCAATGGGGAACCACACTGCTCATAATACTCTATTTCAGAAAACAGCAAAAGAAAATACTAGGGTTTTTTTGCCACCGCTGAGCCAGAAAGAAATCTGTTCAGATTTTAAATGCTACAGACACTGTGAGATCATATAGATGAGGGGCTACATCTGAACTTGCACCAAATATTCATGTGAAAGTGACATACAAAAATTGTTTAGTTGTAATATACTATTAATATCAGCAATAATCTGTTGATAATCTGTTCCTATATTAAGACTAGGCAAAATAAAACCTGTTCAGTAAAAGACAGTGTGCTTGGGAATTTTTTTTCAAAGCAGAATCAAATGTTAATGGAATTTCATTCTTAATAGTATATGAAATACCATTATCATTTAGTTATGAAGTGTTTGAAAAGCATGTGTGAATTGCTGGAATTCAACTTTGCACTCATAAGCTTCTGCATCTAATAAACCTATTAACCCCCTAGGGCCAAGAAAAATCCTGTCTTTGAGACAATTCAAATGGATCACCTGCTGACATTTTCTTGGTACATATATGAGTGGACAATTTTGAAGGATAATTTTTTACAAGCTTTCTAATATTTTATCAAGTACAAGCTATTAAGCAATTGAATTTTGGCCATCCTCCCATTTCCAATCTGGAAGTATAATTTGGCAATTGCCTGAGAATTGAGACATAGTAAGAAAACACAAAATTTGGTATTAATATTTGTCTGTAAATTTTAATTGTTAAAGCTTATCTCAATTTGATGTGACATTAACCATCTTTATTTCTTCATACAGATCCCCATTCACATAAAATTAATCCTGTATGTTAATGAATTCACAATCATGTATTTTGTGGCATGAAGATGGGGTAATGAGATCATCTACATGGACAAGCAATATTTTTATTGCCATTGAGAAAGTGCTTTTCATGTAGAAAAAGGTAATATGGAAAGTGATTCGAAGCTATGTATGTCTTTAAGTGTGAGACAAAGAGAATGGAGAGGGGGAGAGAAAATGTGTGTTTCCAAAACAGCTGGTCTATACTTCCTGGACACTTCCCTCAGGGAATGATGTGATCAATACTAGCTTCTCTCTACTTGTAGGAAGGGACTCCACTCCCCCTTCCTAGTAATCTTTGACTAACAGATTTTCTCACCCCTACATTCCCTAGTGAAAAAAGCAACAAAGCTGCAGCTGCTGTTTGCTGACAGATCTAATAGTTAAGTCATAATAACTCATATTGGCAGCAGGAAAAATAAGTAAAATAAAATCACCTAGGTTTCTCTGAGACTAAAAGGAAAATGATTCATGCAACAATCATTATATAGAACAGTGTTTAGTAGGAATGGAGATCAAATTCATTTCCTTCAATATATCCTCAAAAATTATAGCAAAAATCATTTTCAATTAACTGAGGAGTTAAATTACAACAATCTCCTATAAATGCTGAGTTGATGCCCTTACATATCTTTCTCCTGATCTATGATCAGCTCATATGAAAACCTATAAATCATAAGAAAAATTGGCAGGCTATTGAGAGTTTAAATGCCTCAGTGTGCTGGAATAGACCTAAAGAGTAAGAGATTGCCAAACATTCATGTGAGACCAAAGCAAAAAAAAAAAAAGCATGCTGAATATGAGTTGACAGAAAATGGATATTTGTTTTGATTTCAGCTGCCTTTTCTCTGCACTTGCTAGGAAGTTATCCTACCCTGACACAGATGGTTATTTTTACCTTAAAGAGAAAAACAGATCAGCTCCACTGAACTGACATATTCAACTGCTATAATATGCAAATTGTAAAATAATCATGTACCTTTCCTTCATCTTGGCATAATTCTTAGATATATCTGTAAAAGTAGAATTTGAGTATTAAGCAAAACATTTCAGATCATAGTTAATTATGCTGGGGGATATATTAGAGTTTTATTGTCTGAACTGTATGTAACTAGCAACATATCCAAAAACATACTGTGTCAGACAAGAATTTCACTCTCAAGAGAAAGGACAACTCTTTATTCATTTTTATTTTTCTCTTTTCTATGGACAGACACTAATGCAGAATAACAGGTGCTGGGGAAGCCATTTTGAATGTGGATGACCTGCAAGAGTACTACTTGATCACAATTGTAATAATCAAAATGTCTTGGTCAACAAGGTTTTTTTAATCAGATACAAATGAGTCTAATTAGTCTGACATATCTTTGCCACAAGCATGTGAGAAGTAATCCTAAATTTACTCAAGGTAATGCCCAAAGCATAATTTAGTTTACAGTTCTGATGACAGTCTGCAAAATTAAAAGTGATGTAGAAGAAACAAAGGAAGTTATTCTGTGTTGCCTCCGATACCCGTGAGAAAATTCCTTGGCTTAGCAGGAAATATGAACTATATGCTGAAGGATATGAATCCTTTTACCAGGTTAAAGATGCTGAAAATAACTGAATAAGGCTTATAAGCCATATGGTTGCAATTGAGAGTAAATAATTGCTAATAGTCCCTTCTTTTGTGATACAGGGAAAGTCATAGCTAAAGAACAGAAATGAAATAATTAAGACTGCAAGATGCTTCCATTAAAATCAATTTTGCATTTGATTTCAATGGGAAGACCAAAGTCTGTGTATGTATGTGCATTCATTCTTTTCCATTTTTTTGGGAAGAAACTGCTTTTTATAAGCATGTCAAAGATTGCTTTTTTCTTTAAAGGCAGCTCAACAACCTACGCACTGTGTAAACAAAATCATGAAACTGATTCAATAATTCAAGGACAAACTATTTTGAAAAAATTCAGCCTTTAATATCTTCAAATGAATTTTGCTGATAAAGACACATTCTTGGGAATGAGGACCAGTGGAGTTTTCTTCAGATAGACATGCACAGATAGGTATTGTTAACCTCTGATTTCCATACCTGACCACATAATTTTTAAGATTTTTGTTCTCTGCTTTTTTGAGACGTTATTTGCAATTTCTATAAAAAACTGGCAAATCACTATGATGTATTTTGATGTGAGTTGAAATGTATTTGCACTGTTTGGATGATATCATTTCCCCCTGTCATTAATAAATTAATATTTAATGCATAAAAATCATACTTAGAACATTAGGTATCTGAAATAAAAAAGAAGGTAACAAGCTTTCCTTCTCTCTTTCCTGTATTATTCTCCTTTTTAGCTCAAATAAAATTTATTTGTAAAAAGATGGGGAAATGAACAGTTTTATAGCATTAGGAATATGATTATTAAGGGGTAATTTATTCCCACTGGAAAGAATGGAAAAAGAATTGGTCACAAGTTCAGCTTCATTTAAATTATTGTTGCAGGACTCTCCTAGATAATGGTAGTCCAATTATCAGCATTCTAAGAAAAATGTTTTTAAACTTCATTTAGAAGCAAAGGAATTGTTTAAATATGATGTTAAATTCTTACATTAAGCTCAGAAGATAATTCTGATGATAACTTATTTACCAGCATTAAAAAAGTACTTTACAATTGTAGAAAATAAAGACAAATCTTCAGAATTATTTAAAATATAATCATATTAGCAAGATTGTTTTCAAAGTTGCATTGATTAATATATGTTCAATAAATGTTCACATAAAACTGTATGCTGTGGTCCAAACAAGTTTCAAAGGAACCTTTTTTCCAGGTAAATTTTCTTAGCTGCTGAATCCATTTGCTTATATGTTTATGCTATAAGTGTCTGTACACATGCATATCTGCTCTGTCTACATTTAAAGATAATAGTCTTTATTGTTATGATCTGTTTATGACATTTAAGCAGCTACAATAAAAATACATGCTTGTTTTATAACTAATGGAGTGTACTTCTTTGACAAATGCTTGTGCTTATTGTTTTAAGGAAGACCTTCTCAGGAAGAAGAACTAAAGCAAAAAATATTCACACGAAAAAACAAAACAAAAATAAGTGAACCTATCACAGCATGCAGTCAATAAATTAAAAAGTTAAAAATGATGTCCCAAATATTTTTTTCTCATTCTGTGTTGATAACTTTTGAGGTAGAGAAACTAAATAAGGCTTAAGGTATGATAAGCACAAAAGAATTCTACTGCAGCAATATAATTGGCACTACCAATTTTTATTCTAACTGTAAAAGGACTTGCACATCAGATTTCCTTTTATGTTTGCATAAACGTAACATCATTTTACACCACTTCTCGCATATCAACACTTTATTAATTTCATTGTTCAAAACCTCCAATTCATCCTCAAAAACAAGAATGTACAATGAAAAAACAAAAACAAATGTGGAAATAAATTAATTGCTTCTTGAAGTAAGAGCAGAATGCACTAAAAGGCAGTTTTTCTAGTTGCAGTGGCTTGTATCTAAACTTGCATTTTTAGATTGGAAGAGCTTTGGATTTAACAGCTCTCCCATCCCCACAAATTTGTTATGGGAAACTGGGATATTCATTTGCCCAAAACAATGGACTAGGTCAATTGAATATTGCTGAACAATGGATATGAAGGAATAGAACCTATTCATTTCAACGTGTACAACAAATGTCCAATAAGATCCATTGCTGAAAAATATAATTTGTTTCTGATTCTTGTGATTGGTTATTAACTGCATACGTAAGATTTACATTTTGTGAAAGATGTATTTAATTTATTCTGCTGTCTCCTAATAATTTAAGCTGGGACAAATTCCTTTGCTTCTGCTTTCCAGTTTCGGAGCAGAATAAGATGGGTATTTTTCCACTGTTTCTCCATGCTATTAAGTGTACGTTCCCATTAACTAGTATCATTGACATCTGGTAAAAATGTTATGTGCATTTCCAAAAACTTGTGCCATTTTTCCTTCACTTGTTTTTGTAATGACTGATGAGAAAGATAAATATTAATGTAACTCTAATATGGTAAAATCTAAATTGGAAATGTACAGTCATAGCAAATAAGCTGTAAGATGTCAGTTTAGTCATCACTGATTAAATCAATTTGAGACACAAATGTATGCTTTTCCATTTGGACTCCCCTTCCTAAACCCAGTAGCTTTTGAGAAAGTATAATTGGCAAGCTCTGTATCCTCAGTGGAATATGTATTTTTTAACAGAATGATGTTATACTTAGAAATATAATTCAGGAAAGATCTATCACTACTTTTAGAATAATAATGTTCCAGGAAAGAATGGTCACTTCCTGTAAATGCCTTAATAGGCATTAATAGGCATTAATAGGCACAGCCACAGAATTTGTTGAAGAGCATTCCTTGGACATATTCCTAGCTGGGGACTCTAATGTTTGGATTGGTACATATGATTATTTACTTTATGAACAATATAACCCTATTCTTGTTTCCAATCTGGAACCAGTTATATTCCTCTGAGGCATATCAAACAAAAGCTGGTGCTTGCTAATCCTGTGATAGCTTGCTCTCTTCCCCCATAGCTCCAGATAGTTATGTATGTTATCAAACAGACAATGGTTCACCTTAGTGCTAAGGCAGTGCAAGACAATAATATCAGTTAGACAGAGGATCTATGCCAGGAATAGAAGTGTCTCTTTCTCTCTGTCTGTCTGTCTCTCTCTGTTTCTCACTCTGTTTCTCTGTCTCTCTCACAGACACACGCAGACACACAAACACACACCACTTACCAGTAACATATCACCTAATATATATTAAACATTCAACAAAATATCTCACCAACCAGAAATATGAAGGACAGTTCATATGAAGAACAGTTGCAGGAATTGGGTATGTCTAGTTTAATGAAAAGAAAGATGATAGAAATGATGATAGAAATGAGTTGACATGATAGAAATGTTCCAATATCTAAGGGGCTGCCACAAAAAAAGAGGGGGCAGGAAAAGAAGCAATGGATGGAATCTCCTAACCTAAGGAGTAAAGTAACTTAGAACTAAGGAATAATTTCCTGACAGTTAGAACAATTAATCACTGTAAAGACTTGCCTCCAGAAGTTGTTGGTGTTTTTATTTTTTTATTTTGATTTGTCAATCACTTACAAGTTAATAGGTATAAGTATATACATAGTTATGAATACATGAAATGGGTACATATAAGAAAAATAAAAGAAACAATAGGACAGGGACGGTAGGCACATTGGTGCGCTTATGCATGCCCCCTACAGACCTCTTAGGAAAGGGGTGAGGTCAATAGTAGACAGTCTAAGGTTAAAGTTTTTGGATTTTGGGGAAGAAACCACAGAGTCAGGTAGAGTATTCCAGACATTGACCACTCTGTTGCTGAAGTTGTATTTCCTGCAATCAAGTTTGGTGCGGTTTACCTTGAGTTTGTATCTATTGTGTGCTCTTGTGTTGTTATGGTTGAAGCTGAAGTATTCATTGACAGGTAAGTCATTGCAATGTATGATTTTATATACCATACTTAGATCAAACTGAAGACGGCATAATTTAAGGTTTTCTAGGTCTAGAATTTCAAGTCTAGTGGCATAAGGTATTCTACAATGACTAGAGGAGTGGAGAACTCTTCTTGTGAAATATTTCTGGACTTTCTCAACTGTGCTAATATCAGATACGTAATGTGGGTTCCAGACTGATGAGCTGTATTCAAGTATTGGTCTAGCAAATGTTTTGTATGCTCTAGTTATTAGTGTGATAGTACCAGAGAAAAAGCTACGTAGGATTACAACTCTTAACACCTTTTTGGCTATGTAGTTATAGTGGGCTCTAGCACTTAGATCATTAGAGATGAGTATTCCAAGGTCCTTTACAGAGCTTGGATCATCAACAAGGTCTTGACTATTCAGCCTGTATTTTATTTTCTGGGTTTTTTTGCCAATATGTAAGACAAAGCATTTATTTGTTGAGACTTGATGTTGCCCTTTGTTTGACCATTCTGATACATAGTCAAGATCTTTTTGAAGGGTAGCAGTATTCTCTGTAGTATTGAACAGCTTTACATCATCAGCGAAGGGAACACATTTGCTCTTAATATGATCACAGAGGTCATTTATGTAGAGTATGAAGAGAGTTGGTCCTAGAACACTGCCTTGGGGGACACCACTATTGACAGGTACAGAATTTGATAGGACACCCCCAATTTTGACCATTTGTTGTCTGTTTGACAGGAATGCTTCTATCCAGTTATGCAGGTGTCCAGAGATACCATAAGATTTTAGTTTTAGGAGTAGTTTGTCGTGTACCACTGAATCAAAGGCTTTACAGAAGTCTATGTAGATTGCGTCTATTGCTTTGCCCTGGTCGAGTTGTGTAGTCCATATGTTTTTGCAGTGTAACAGTTGCAGATTACAGGATAGTTTTTTTCTGAAACCAAATTGTTTATTAGAGAGTAGGTTGTTTGTCTCTAAGTGGAGGATAATTGATTGGTTAATAATTGATTCCATGACTTTACAGGTGACGCAGCATAAAGAGATTGGTCTGTAATTTTCAACTAGGCTGGGGTCTCCCTTTTTGAAATGGGGATGACCGTGGCTTGTGACCATAGGTTAGGCAAGGAGCTGGTCCTGAAAGATTTTTCAAAGATCATGCTTAGAGGTTCTGCTATGGCAGTGGATAGCTTTTTTAAAAAGTAGGCACATATTCCGTCCAGTCCAATAGATAGAGATGGTTTTAGATTGCGTAGTGCTTTTTCAACATTGTCTTCTGTAAAATTGATATGTATTAGATCATTGTAGTTGTCTGTGGTTCAGCTAGGAAATACTGGGCATGATCCATTGCTGTTTACCAATACTGAGCCAAAGAATGTGTTAAAGGGGTTGGCTTTAATGGTGTCGTCGTTGCAGTCTTTACCATTAGGTCCTATCCGGGGTGGGATGGACTTTGAGTCTTTTAGTTTGTTGTTTACAAAATTGTAAAAAGTGCGGGTGGAATTGGCACGTAGAAGGTTTTCCTCTTGTTTAATGTGATAATTGGTGCATTCAGTCTTTATCTGGTGGCATAAATTTTTGTATTGGCTTTTGAAGTTGGCAACGTGACCAGATTTGTTTTTCCGCCAGAGTGATCTCTTTTTGGATTGAAGTTTCCTTATTGTTATGGGTAATCTGCTTTTTTGTTTTGTTTTGGGAGTTGTTATTGGTACATATAATTTGATGACTCTTTTGACTTCAAGTAAAAGTATGTTGTAATGGTCTTCAACAGTATTGCATCCAGTGAATAGAGATTGCCAATCAAGGGATGAGAGATCATTGTGTATAAGATCATAGTTGCCTTTTTTGAATTTATAATTGGGGATTACGTCATTGTGATGATTTTTGTGTGGCGTATGTTGAGACAAAAGTCAATCATATTGTGGTCACTGTTGGAAAAGGGTTCTTTAGTTTGTATTCTGTAAATTAAATTCAAACTATTGCAGAAGATGAGATCGAGGCAGTTGTTTAGTCTAGTGTTGTTGGTTACTAGTTGTTCCAGTCCCAGATTTGTAAAAGCATTGTGGAAGTTTGCATGTATGGGTTCAGTTGTACATTTGTTTAGGGTCCAGTTAATATGAGGTAGATTGAAGTCACCAAGAAAGATAAAAGCGTGTGGGCAGGATGTTGCCCATGTTAGTAGTGAATTTAGCTTGTTTACATGTTTGATGTCATAATCAGGTGCTCTGTAACATAGTAAGAATTGAAATGTGATATTTAAGGATAGTTCACAGATGATGGTCTCAGGAAGAGCAAGCTCCTGGGTAACTTGGATGTTTTTTAGATGTAAGGACTTTTTATAGAAGATAGCAACACCACCTTCTCTACGAATTTCACAATCTGATCAGTAAACATGATAGTCTCTTACTGTGGTAATGGAGTCAGGGAGAGATGCATTGAGCCATGTTTCACAGACAAATATGATGTCGAATTTAGCCATATTTAGTAAGAGGAGAAATTCAGGTATTTTATTCACAAGGCTTCTTTCATTGAGTAGCTTGCATTTAAGGCCAGCTGTAGTTGGAATTGAGGTAGTTAGGGGCGTGCGTGCCTAGTCTTGGGTGATGGTGGATTGGTTGAATTAGGGTTGTGGTTGAAGGTTAAAGCTGAGTTGCGGGTTGTGTGACTTACTTTTGATACAGTCAGCATGGTAGTCAATGTACAGATCCTTCTCTCCATTGTCTAGACATTTTTTGAGTTCTGTACGGAGTACACGGGAGTGGGCATGTTGCTGTATGGTTAGATCAGGGTGAGAACGGAGGTTCTTATGGCTGGTGTTACTTTCGGCAAGTGAATTTATAGTATAAATGAATTTATCTTTGCTTGATTCAATTTTGCAAATGACCCTGCAGAAAGGTTGGGGCCACAGAGCCGTCTCTGTTTTTGAATTCTGGGCTGATGTGGGAAACCCCGATGTGGGAAATGTCAAGTATTTCATCAGGGGAGATGGTTGATGCTTGATAATCACTGGTGATGTTGCGGACAGTTGTGATGTCATCATTGATATTGATGTCCTTTAGACCAAGTTAGATGGCGTTTGGACATTTCAACACTGGAGGTTGTTAAGAAGAGACTGAACAACCATTTGTCTGAAATACTTTCCTGCTTCAGCAGTGGTTTGGATTAGAAGCTATCCAAGGTTCCTTTAAATTCTGTTGTTCTGTTAAATGTTCATAAGTTTCTAAGGAATTGGACTGTAATGCAGGATGCAGTTTATTGTCAAAGTTCTTAACATCATCATTCGTCAACTTTCATCTACCTTTAATAAGGTCTGGAATCTCCAATCGGAGAAGCAGAATATATATTTTAAAGTAAAAGTTGTATTGCAGCTAGATTTTAATTTGAAATAGAAGAAGGTTAGTCAAATATATTTTAGAGCCTTTGATACTTCTTATATTATAGAATATCATATTAAATTGCTGATGATGATATTTAAGCTGTACTAATAGATATTACAATTTGATAATTGGGACTATATCTGTACTGCATGTGCAGTTTGAAGAAAATGTGGTTGGATGAGTAGCATTCATTACAAATGAACTTATCAATGATTCCCCTGTCACCAATTGTTCCTTCGGCTACTCTATCTGAACAATGGTTTGCATTAGAAATAGAAATAATTCCATTGCTACACTCTGGAGATTAAAGGGACGTGATTTGTGTTGCAGTCAGAGAACATGAGATACATTTTACTAATTGCCGATTACCAAAACAGCACAGGCATGATTTGCAAATGGGAAATAGCATTAGCGTCAATACCACATCAATACAGAAAATGAAATGGCAAACAGAACTACAGCTGTAGTTGATGAGCCCCACTATGACATTCATTATTTATTGCAGCAATGTGGATTTGATTTTGTACAAATAGCTGAGCTGGTTCCTGACTCCTTTGTTTTTCATGAAAGTGTGCAAAAAGGAACATGAGAAACCTTGTACAAAAAGTAGAAGACCCTATATTCTGAATACACAGGAGCAGTGGTGGGATTCAAGTTATTTATACTACTGGTTCTGTGGGCATGGCTTGGTGGGCATGGCTTGATGGGCATGGCAGGGGATGGATAGTGCAAAAACTCCAATCCCACCCCACTCCAGGGGAAGGATATTGTAAAATCCACATTCTCTCCCCACCCCACTAACCTGCTTTCCAGCTCCTGTGAAGGCCAACAAAAGAAGACCCTGCTGATCAGCTGGGACTTGGGGGGCAGAGAATAGGTGGGGGTGGGGCTAGTCAGAGGTGGTATTCCGAACTACTCAAAATTTCTGCTACTGCTTCTCCAGAACTGGTCAGAACCTGCTGAATACCACCTCTGCACAGGAACCTAAATTTCACTAAGCAAGATTAGGATAAATGGACACTTGTGATTAATATAGTCTGGACCAGTATATTCACACATAAGTTTGTGGAAATTTGGCATTGCAGTAGTAGCCCATTTGTTGTCAGGTTGCAGCATTCATAAAGAATATTTTAATATGACCTGAATTATGTCCTCTAGTCCTCGTCATATTGGTCCTCTGTGGATAATACCTATAGATAATTGCAAATCACTTACTTAAGGCTACAAAGGTCTCGTGATTTAGAAATGCCTTAACTTTTAAATACGAGGACCTGAGTGGTTTTAGAGGGGTTATGTTTTATGGACCAAAAGAAAGGGAAAGAGCATGAGCAAGAAAAAGCATTCTGCCATTTGTTAACTTGTTCTTAATAAGTGTGTTAATGCAATGCCTGGGAGAGAAAAGTTTAAGGATGATATGTTTTGCCACTTTGATTCTCTTGAGTAGTTATTCAGTTTGGGAAAAAAACTATATGGAGTCAGCCTTAGACACCATTCAATACGTGATTTCACTAGGGACAGAGGGAACCAATCTAGAAATGAAAAAGTGTGTTTTTCATATTGAGCTTCATATATTATTCCTGCCCCCACCAACCATTGTGGGTAGTCTGGGTGGAAGCCCCTATCAAATTACCTAACATTCTGAGTGTGTCATATTGAAGAGCTTTCTCTTTGATGAGATTGGACTCCCTGCCTCCCAGACTATCCACAGAGCAATGCAGTAATACCTAAATTGGAAACTGACAAACACGCTTGCAAACTGGGGATTGCTAAATTATATTGACACATGTGTTATTCCACTATTCTTTTTATACAGTTTTCTGCATAGACTTAATGATAACTCTTTTGTCAAATTGCTGTCAAATTAGTCTGATAAAGAGAAAACTCATTTTCTTTTACTTGTTATGCTTTTTGAAACATGCTCAAAAGTAGTAGTTGAGCATTGTGCAATTGTTATTGCCATTATGAGATAGATTGACTACTATATAGCCAATATCTTAGAGGCTTATTTTCCTCATTTTACAGATAAGATTAATCAGTGGCAAATGGACCATTTTATCTATTTTCCATATACAACTTTATATTGTGTCTGTCTCTCTGTCTGTCTCTCTGTCTGCCTGTCATCTATCTATCAGTCTGTCTGTCTATATCTATCTATCTATCTATCTATCTATCTATCTATCTATCTATCTATCTATCTATCTATCCTATTTTACTTTACTTTACTTTACTTTGTATTCTATTTCTTTTTAATTATATTAGTCTGATGGTATGTGTAATTATATTATTTGGTCTCAGACCATAAATAAATTTGTTTTTCTTGTTGTTAAATCACAACATATCCAATTAAAATATGTGTTGTTTTCTCATACCTGGCAGCCTAAACTCTTGAAATATAGTACCTATTGAAAAATGTCTTTGTGCAATGATATTAGTTCAGTGAAGAATAGTATTAAGGTAAACAATAATAATTTACAAGAATTTTAGAAGAAAGACTTGGAATATTCTATTTACAGGATCAGTATTCTTGCATTCCAAAGAATGATAGGAATGTATTTTAACTCTGCCATATTGGTATAATTGTTTTTCCTCTTATTTGCTTTATAAAAATTGTCTCTTTCCTTCAGTGATTTTGCATGATAGATAATATGCAAAGAGAGTTTTGCCTGTAAACACACTGAGGTAGCAAAAAGAAATATATCAAAGAAAGAATTTTTAAACAATTATTTAAGCTTCCATCCCTTGCCTTTAAGTGTGTCTACATTTAGGGGCATTAGGTTCAACTTGGACCTTGAAGACTCATAAATATATTCCGGTTTTAGAGTTTGAGTGGGATTAAAACCTAGGATTTGCAGACATGTTAATTTTAGTAAGACAAGCAACCTGGATAAGAATGGAGATTTAAGACCAATGTTCTGCAAGCTGATACCCTTCATACATTTTGCCACTGCAGTTGGCAGTTTTGGATTATCGTGGTTTGTTCTGAGATGGGCTTTCTATTCTTTCCTTCTTCCTTTTTAAGAAAAATAATGTGTAGGTATGTGTGAGTGAGGAGTTTACCTTCTGACATTAATACACGCACCCATCTTTATGACAACTTTATGTAAGTTCTAGTAAAATGTATAATCTCTTTTTGAATGCTGCTAGCAAGTGGTGGCTGAAACACTTGTATTTTCAAATTTACACAGGGCTTTGTACATAATTTAAATGAAGGAATACTCTTGTTTAAGAGGAGTAGAGCTAATATCAATATTACTTAAGGCAGAAGTGCTGCTTGGTTTAAAATCTCAGCTAAAAGCCCCATTTATAGTTTCCGAGTCAGAGTTACCTTCAGTCAAAATGACCTTTAGTCTAAACATGAAATGATATGGCATGATGCAAAATAGAAGTGACTTGAAAAACAAAGTTATTTGATAAAGAAAATTTATCTTGGTTTCATAATACAGCCTTTCCTTTGGACTTTTGAAAGGTGTTTTTCTTCTGGTAAAAACACAGGACAGAATAGTTTAGTGAAGATTAATTGCATTGTGTGGGATTCTTCACTAAATGTGTTTGTTCCCATCATTCTGTCTTACAAAAATGACAAGCCTTCTGATAAACATGCAGACTTTGTATAATTCATCAGGAATTTAAACAAACACTGTTGCAAAGTACTAATTCTTTCCTTTTCAGTTCCATGGATATTCTCCAAAGTAACAGCTTTTAATATGAAAACGCAGGACCATTTGTGAGGGTCTTAAGGCTTAATAAAGTTCTTTAGAACAACAGTTAGAGACACTTCCTAGAATAAACATACAACTAGAATGCATGTTTAATGGCCAGAAGTTATATTATTTAAGGACCAAAAACTGCAGTTTATATTATCTCCCTATTCGTTTGTTACAATATGAAGCTGACTAATTTCACAATTATGATTTTTAGGAGGAGGATGGGATAGGTCAACTGGAATTATGAGGGCTGCTGATTATGAAATCGCTGAAGTATAGGACTTCAATTTTATTGCTTTTGATTTCTTTACACCCATAGACTGCTTACTTTCATATGCTTCCTCATGTGATAACCATTTTTTTAAAAAAGAGTAATGGGAAACACACACACACACACACACACACAGAGAGAGAGAGAGACAGAGACAGAGACAGAGAGATAGAGAGGAGACAGAGACATACAGAGAGACTTCTGTAGGAGTAGACTGCTTGTTAAATTAAAACCTGCATAACCTGCTTGTTTATTTGGATGTTATGGCATTTGAGTACTCTTGGATATAACTGCATATTTTGCCACCAGGTATTACATCTGAAAATCAGACAAATAGAACAGCTTTGTAATAAGGTGCTTGTTTCTGGGTAAATTATGCTTTTCCCCTGCTCTCCAAAATAATAGCCTGTAGGTCACAGTAATAATGCCAACATTTTATCAGCATTTGGTGTATGATTTGAAAACCACTAGGATTACAGCTTTCTAAAGCTTTATAATTTGCATATGATAACTTTTAAAATTCAGACAGGAATACCATAATTTGGCTCAGTTTCTAGTCAAACAATATTGTTCTTATTTTAGCAAAAGATAGCAGAAACGTAATACAAGGAATAAAAATGCTAATGTATTAAATCAATATCTATTAGTGTTTAAATCACATTTGGGCCTTTTAAGAAGCTATTGCTGATTCTGTTTATACTAGAAATCACTCCAGGGCCTTTTAGGGATTTACTTTTGCCTTCGTAAAGAAAAATGGTACTAAGAAGCTAATATGACTATCTCATATCATTCTTTTACTCTCGTTTTCTAAAGATAACATAGGCAATAAGCAAGACTCAAGTAAAATTGCCTTTGAAAGATATAGAAGAAAAGTATTTTGTGGCAGACAGGTGACTATTGGTATTCCAAATGCATCTCAATGTTGCACCTTCCTGGTATGTCATTGGCAGAGATCTGCTATTACCTTTTTCTGAATGGAAAAGTATGTATAGTCTGATAGAAATCCAGAAGTCAAATAAGACTATTTCCAGACCTTCTAAAAAACAGATGATGATAGTGGGAGAGACTTCCTCCCTTTACTTGGCTAGAGAAAATGAGAAATGATGTGTTTCAAAGTGCCAGTTCAGCTTCAGTTACCCCATACCATCACTTTTTGAGAAAGGTGTAAAACAGCATTTGACCAAAGACTACTTGTAGTTACTCCCACTGTCCATTCTGTGACTTCTTTCATCTCTGCTATATTAGACAATTCCAGATAAAAATCTTGGATCAAACTTTTATCAACTTGTATTGGTATCAGTCAATAGTCCCAAAGGTGAGTACATTCATAATTTTTAATGGTTCATCAAACTTTGGTAATTCTATATGTCTTTACTGAGACCAAATTTGATTTGTTTAAAATGGTATAAGGTTTCCTGCTTGAGTAGAAGGTTGACTTCCAAGGTCCCTTCCAACTCTGTTATTCTGTTGAATGTAAATTTCTGAATTAAGATGAAAACATCTATAATGTAAACTTATTTTCATAAACCATTTTTATTTTTAATTTGTCATCTATCATAATATACAATGATATAATCTGAAATAAAAGATAATTCTAACAGAACTAATTAAAACAACCAACCAAAACTATAATTTGTACATTTTTCTGGGTAAAATTAATAACACTGTTGTTGAAGAAGTTAGAAAAAATCTAGGAAATGTGTATTGCTGAATTTCATATTTCCATCTGATTTCCTGAGGTTTCTTTTTCAAAAAAACAATCCCATTAACAATGTCTTTAAGAAATATTATCAAATATTATCCAATTAGAACAAAAAGGCCAGTTAATAGATTGTATACATCAACTTCTGCAATAAACCTCTCATGATTGATTATATATTTTTAATTCTTATAATCTCCATGCATTTAAATTAATCATTACTATGAAAGCATATTAATATGGGGCTCTAGTGACATATCTGTGCTGTTCAGCATGCCTTAAGGAGTCATAAAAATAATTATTAAAACAACCAGAGCTGGTATAAGCATGCTATGATGAAAGGAATTGAATTTCTGCATTGAAAAAAGAATCCTAGACAAAAGCTAAAATATGCATATTAACATGTATTTAAAATTATATAAATCTTTTTAATACATAAAAGTTGGAAAGTGAAATATACAGTAAAAGTTAATCCAATTTATTAAAGCTAACCAGGTCTAGATCCAGACTTTGCTCACATAGAAAACTTCCCATGTCACCCATCTTATGTAACATTCTCCCCCATGCCCCGGAAGTGAGGTTAGCGCATCCCTGTTAATTTTCCAGAAGTCCTTCAAGACCTGGCTATGTCATCAGGCCTGTGGAGTCCCAAGGGACCAGGAAGATCTTGAGTGGCTCCATTATTATTATTATTAACATGTCTTATGCTCACATGTTTTCTTTATACATATTCGTGCAATAAGAACTATTGCAATATGCTATTGCATAAAGCAGATCATTCTCACATTATCTCTATATGTCCATCCATTATCTGTCCATCATCTATCTATCTATCTATCTATCTATCTATCTATCTATCTATCTATCTATTATCTATCCATCCATCCATCTATCTATATCTATCTCTGTAAAATGTATTGGCCACCCAGCTTACCACAGGATTATTCTGGGCAGCTTACAATATTAAAAAGATAACTATACAAAACCTAGAAGATATAAATAAAATATAAACTTTCAAATATATCAAAAGGAGCTCATGCAAATATTTTATAACTACAGAATCTATTTATATCCTGATAACCTGATAATATGGTGAGTGCCTCCCACCATTTTGTCAGACTTTCTCACTCTCATGTGATTGAAGAGTAGTGATTACTGAGAAAAGAGACTGGCAAAAGGTGACACTGCCTTGGTCTATCCCTGGTAGAATCTATCTACTAGTGCATATAAATAGAGGGCCTGTTCCCACATACCAGATTTTCCAATGGTGATGAGAAATCTCTTGTTAGGCAGTTGCTTGCTATCCACTATGGGACATTTTGCCCTGGGAGATAAAAGTAACCCCTTCCCTCAAGATCTTTTAAAAATATTGCAAGGTCTATTTATTTTGAAAGACCTTTGCGTTTTGTTGTTTTATTGTTGCTGCTGTGCCAGGAAAATTGTACGGTAGGGTTAAATTATTATATTTTAAGTTCTCAGTCTAAACAATCTTGATTGATTGTGAGTAATCAAGTCAGAGCTAACTCCTGGAGACCACATAGATTGATCTTCTCTAGAATTTTCTGAAATCTGAATCTTCAGATTTCCCAGCAGTGAAACCATTATTGTTGTAATGAAGTCCATCCACCTTTCTATTGGTCATCCTCTTCTTCTCTTTCCTTTCATCTTTGCCAACATTAAAGGGAGCTAGAGCTTCATATAACCCCCAAAATATGATAATTTGAACCTGGTCATCAGGGTCTTGAGTGAGAATTCTGTGTTGATTTGTTTGAAAATCCATTGGGTTTTTTCTTGACTATTATTAGTATTCTCAGAGGTCTTCTCTGTGCAGTGTTTTGATGAGCCAGATGAACAAATTCTACTTTACTTTAAGTTACATTAACAGAATTTTTAAGGTTTGAAAATAAATCTCTCCCCATTGTTTCATTTATAGTCCAAGAAGCTAGACGTGGTCACTTCTGAGCCTCCATCAACATTGCTGGTGCCAGCTAAGTTGCTGTTATTTGACTGTTCCGTTGGGTGTGTCTCTTTGCCCTCTCTCCCAAAGTCACTCCACAAACCATTACTCTCTAACACCAAATTTCAAAAACATCAATATTTCTAGCCTGCTTCTTCAAAGTCCAGGGTATAACAGGGAAACTTAAAAACAAACCTGACATTTGTATGTATAGAACTACCATGGCATCTGAATTGTTTTACAAGACTTTTGTTGCTATTCTATCAAATGCTAGTCTATAACATATTTAAGTGCCATTTGTTTTTAAGTCCCATTTCGTTTCTTCCATTCTGTTATTCTCCATTGTATTCTTATCTAGGCTTGCTGATAGACCTGTGTTCTTCTCCAGGATTATTGGCATAGATTAGAACCTATATTGATTATACTTTGTCACATTTCTTTAGGTGTTTCATCAATTATTACAGCCTTGGCGAGTACCAGAGTGCTGATCTAACTTCATCTTCTAGAGACTAGTGTAGGGAATATATTCTGAGGAATGTTGGTATCAATACTGTACGGTATTTCAGTATACTCCTTCCATATTGGTTCTTTTTTAATCAGTTACTATCTGTCCATTGGTACCCCTTAACATACCAATTTGAGGGTGAAATTCCCCGCATAGTTCAGAGATCTTTTTGAAGACTTTTCTTGCTTTTCCAATCTGGTACAATTCTTTGATGTCTTTATAGATATTATTATAATACTGCTTCTTGTCTCTTCTAATAGTTCTCTAAATTTCCTTATTTAATGTCCTTCCTTTGATCTTTGCCTTTCTTAGCTTCATCTTCTTTTCTTTATGGTTTATTTATTTATTCAATTTGTATAGCAGCCCATCTCAAACAAGTGACTCTGGACAGTGAACAATCACAAAATCAAATAAATCAATTTATAACCTTTTTTCTTCTGAATTAGGCTTGCTCTCTTTTGTCTTTGATCCTTGGCAATCTCTTTTTACATGCATCCTTAACAACTGTTATTTCATTCCACAGTTCCTCTGGTTCCCAATAAGCGAGGTTCAGAACTTCAAAGTTCTTTTTGAAAATAGTGGGCATAATGTTCAAAGTTGTACTGGGAAAACAAGTTGGTTTTCTTCTTTCAGTTCAGCTTAATTTGGAACTTGTACATTAGCAGTTTGTGATCTGTTGCACAACCATTCCTCACCACATATTTGCTGTGATAACTGAACTCTTCCATCTTCCACCACCAATAATACAATTTTTTGTATCCTCCATCTGGTTATGTTCATGTATATAGGCACCATTTTGATTGTTTGAAGACTTTATTAGCAATGAAAAGAATCACTGGACTGGCAGAAATTGATAAATCTTTCTACGGTTTCATTTTAGCTTCCTAAGCAATAAAGACTTGAAGTGGTTAATCATCATCTAAACAAAGTTTATGACAGGATATATTTAATTCTATGATTTATTACAGCATTAATAATGAAAGTTGCTACTGATACTTCTAATGAATTATAACTGAACATTTCTAACTTGATCATTTTTCTCTGATTTAGAATAAAAATGTGATTTACATTGCCAGTGATTTTTTTCTTTACATATTAAAGCATAATACCACATAGCACTATCAAAGAAATAATATTATATCTATTCTTGATACTGATGAAATCTACATTAATGGTAAAATTTCAGAAAAATTCTTAAAACTAATTTTCAAGATGGAATATATGCATATACAGTATATATACTGATATATAGTCATGTGTAACTGATGATAGCCAGACAACTGATCCTATCAGTATCATGAATCCTAAAATGAGATGGAGACAACCATTAATTCAAAATCGCAGTAATGCTACAGTTGAACTCTCAGATCTACATATTGAATTGTATATTAATACAATATTGCTGCTATGAGATTCGTATATGTAGTCTCTCAAAATGTCTAGAATCTTCTGTCATGTCCCTCTTAGAGAAAGAACATAGAGAATGTCAATATGCATCTGCCTTCAATGAAGAGTTTGAGGGACTATGGAAAAAAAGTAAGCCTTCACAGGGTAAAAGAGCAAAAAAGTAAGCCTTCATGGGGAAAAACAGCAAAAAACATGAAAGATTTGGAGCAGTTACTAATTCTGTACCCCTTTCCTATTTGCTCAGTTACCTGGTTCAAATAGTTTTTCTCTCCTGATTTTTTTTTTTTAAGCTTCAAGATGTGTTTGTCAAGTATCAGGAGACTTGACTCATCTCACCCATCTCAGGGAAGTTTAACAGGTTCTCTTCAGTGGTGGTATTCAAACTTTTTTACTACTGGTTCTGTGGACGTGGCAGGGGAAGGATATTGTAAAATCTCCAGTCAGAGGTGGTATTTGCTGGTTCTCTAAACTATTCAAAATTTCCGCTACCGGTTCTCCAGAACTGGTCAGAACTTGTTGAATACCACCTCTGGTTCTCTTGTTATTTCAGTTTGTTTTAGTTGTTCTGATTCCTTCTCCAGGAAACACTGATTCAAGTTTCTATCTGTAATATGTACACAGATGCAAATAATTCATTTGGTTTCTCTGCAATCTCCATATCACTACTGAGTATCCCTTGCACGTCTTTGTTATCTAATAACCAATTGCTTGGCTTTCTGTTTTGAATTTATTTATATTGATGATTTATTTATATATATATTCACATGCCACTGCCATATTTCACATTATAAAATACTTTACGTTACTTTATTGTAGACAACCAGATAATTATTACTAGGACATTTTGTGTAGAATATTGCCTGGGAATAAATTGTTCCTATATGCTGGCCCAATGGGATATATTCTAAGAGGTCTACAGAAAATATATAACTTTGTTATATAAGGCTATAATACTGACAGAGCAGGTGATATCTCTTTGTTGACAATAATTCATGATATAAAAGATGCGTTCTTTTAGAAATTTGGTACACACATACACCCACATACACGCATACACACAAAGTTTGTAGAATATTGATCAGTACTCTTTTAGCAGGTACATGTTTCATTGTTAACATTAAGCATTATGTGCAGTAGATTTGTCCCTTTATCTATAAGAAATCTCAATTGTGATTTTGTCATAGACACAACATACGGTACATAAAAGGAAACCCATGTTTCTCTGATAATGGGTATACACTGACTCTGACTTCACTAAACTTTACACTTTCTATGAAATGTATTATATGTCAAAAGTCAAATAAGGTTGGATAGAAAATATGCATGAAATATGAACATTATATCCAAAATAACGATAAACTCTAGAAATGGAAATAGTATTTTGAATGATAGATACCATTTTAATGGACAAGACTGTAAGAAATTAAAGCCATTTGCTATGGAGACTTTCTTGGAAAGAAAGCAGCAGAGACTTGAAGCAAAGGCACTTTAGGAAAGGAACTAAGTAATTTGCTGCCATACAGCAAACAAAGACAAAGCACATATTTTCCCCAAGGTATGGTGAACAATACTTTGTCTGATTGTACCAGATGTCAAAAGAACTTAAAATATTTTATGTATGTCTAGAGAAGCAAGCAAATAAGAAACATTGATGCTAAGAACAAGGGTACATAAAAAGGAATCGTTGCATATTGATCCCTGAAAAGCAACTCCAAATCCCTAACCGAGTATGTCCTTATTAGATCCAAGTAAATGACAAAAGGGTATGTCTGTTTTTGAATTAAAAAGACCCTTCAGTCAGGCAAGGTGTTAGGAAAGGAAGGGAATAGGAAAAAAGGAGAAAGTTAAAGAAATAGGTCAGGGATTTCAGGATGTAGAATGAAGATTGATTATAACACCATATAGGTGTTATTAAGGTAAGTTATAGCTAGTTCTCAGGAGCAAAGAAAAGGGTTATTGTTTCCCAACTCTGAAAAACATGAAGGCCAATCTGTCCCCTATTATGGAGAAACCTCATGAGCTCTTAACCATGAAAACTATTCCTCCTCACATCATAAGAAAGTTGATTGGTGCCAATAGAAAAATATTTTTTTAATGAAAATGACTAAGATATGAATTACAATTTGTTTGTATAGGAAAAAAAGTTATGAAATAATGGGGTTTTTTCTGCTTATTTCCATGAAGAATTTCAAATATTTTGAGCTTTTGTAAACAAAGACTTTAAAGGAAGCTTGATTTAATGGCTACTGCTGGTTTATTTATATATTTTTGTTGGTTTACACTTTCTTGGATTTCTGTCTACTTCTCTTTGTTCATTTTCTACATCTTCCAGTTAGTTCTTTACATTTGTCTCTTTTCAGCTATGGATGGAATTAGAATCTTGCATCTTTGGATATCATGGAATGTGGAATCACTGACTAGAAAGTACAGGGTCTTTTTATTAGTCATTAAATGAATTAGAAATGAAGTAACTATACTACAAATCTTTCTAAAGCAGAACAATGAATTAACAGTTTAATCTTTTAATTGGAAGTCCTTATGCATCAAGGGAGAGCTGAGATGGGTCTGAATTTTATTTATCAGACCTTGTTATGATGCTTTTCATTTAAAATTTTAAAAGTCCTATGCATTGTGCAGCACTCATCATGTGATTATATTAACATATCTTATCTGAATAATTAATATTAATTGTTATAGAACACTCGCCTATTCTGCAAATAGATTTGTTCATAAGTTAAAAAGCTGAAAGTATGCACTGGCTAAATGAAACAGATCATCTAGGCTGAGGATGTACATTTAAGCTTCCTCAATAGGAATGCTACAGAATTCTTTTATTAAATCAAAAGCACCTTCAAATAATTAAAAAAAAATTCTAACAATTTGTCCTTGGTCTTATTGTTGATATTGAATGCAGTCTTTACAACCAGACTATATCTATTTTTATTTTACCAGGGCTTGTACAGAATTATTGAAATGCAGAGCCTTCTATTAAACCAAAATAATATTAAAAATACAGACAGATTTAAGACAAAGGAGCAAAGGAGGCAAGCTGCTCATCTGCCTTCTTTGCTCCTTACTGTGAATTACTGTATGTCTGATATAATCAGTAAATAGTTTTCGTGGAACATAAATGATTAGAAATTGGTGCAACTTTATTTTAGGTAAATTATCCAGTCTGCTTCATTTGTCTGTGACTGTAATAAATGAAGCCAAACATTATACCTGTAATCTAGACATATGTTTATAATATTTTAGATGTCATATTTTGTATTTTTATCTTTTGTTTTTATCAAAATGTGAATGCATCATATGACCAATAAATGCCCAATCTGCTCTTCCTGATCTAATATATGAACAGGATCAAGTTATCTTACTTTAAAACTTCTCTGTTCTTTTCATAATTAGTTAGTTAGTATGCCAAAACAATTCAGAGAGAAATGCAGATTTATTTAAAAACATATTTTAAAAGCTATTGTGATTTGTGGTTAAAATGTTAGATTAGGACCAAGAGCACTGAGTTTTATCCTTAGTTGGAGGATAAGAGTTGCCACTATGTCTCACCTTAACCCTTTAAAAGGAAATGTTACATATATTTTACGCTGTATCCTTATATTGTCTGTCTGAAAAATATGTTTAGGTAACAATACTATATTAAGACAAATGTGGACAAATTATAGAAAACATTTTTGGAATTTTTTTTAATTTAACAAATTATAAACTAATATGGAAATGGATTAAAATGTGCCCAATAATCAGAAATGTAGTAAGATAATGAAATTGATATTGGTCTATCTTTGCACCATGGAACATTTATCCATCCCGTGCTTATACTTAATTGGTAATAGCAATGAACAATAGGATCATTTTTTATGTAACAGAAAAAGAAGCATTTATCTTGATGAAATATTGGATATTAAAAGTTGTCCTTTGGTTAACATCACTGTGCACCACTTGTCACTGACAAAACTGATCTAGTCAGGATTAAATAGTTTCTAATTATAGCTGCTTCACCAGAATACTGCACACTCTCCCACTGGTGTCATTAATCAAGACCACCAGTCTAACCATTGTAGGGTTATTGCTTTCCACAGCTTTATGAATTGTTACAGAAGGGATCTAGTTTGTGAAGTTTTCTAGGAACAAAGGTTCAAGCTGATTATGGTAACAACAGAATTTTTACTACTTCCTTTCTTTTCCAGGTTAACTGTCTTTATCATGTCTCTTTTAAAATAAGTTCATTTTTCACTTTTGCCATGTGATTAATCATGTATTTGTCTGTCACTCAAATGGAAAAATTTGATACTGTTCATGGAGTATCCAGTCATCTTGGACTAAAAAAGATATGAAGCATGTGCTTCTGATAAAACAGAATAAAAGTCTGGGTTATTTCTTATGGATTCACAGTTACTATCTCCTCGAATAGTATCAAATCACAACCAGGAACAAGAATGAGGTTTCTGAATGTGTTAGTCACATTTTTCTATATTTCCAGACTATCTCACCTAACAAAATTAGACTTCAGTCTGAGGGTTTAATGTTTGCTGGAATTGAATCATTCTATTTTCAAACTTTCTGTTCAGAAAATGGTACTTGTACTTTCTTTCTTCCACACTTAAGATTTACATTTATTCTGAAAACTCTGGCCTCTCTTACTACTGAAAAATAATTGGATTGGATTTAAAAGTAAATAGTAATGTTTTAATAAATGAAACAGGAAAATAATCATTGAAATTAGTTCTTTTGTTAGCTGTATTTACTTTTTCATGTAATCATCACTATTTGCTAACTTTCTTCCAATGATTGGCAAACTTTTGAAAGGTCTTATGAAAGAACTCCATACCTTGCTCATCAACCAAATTCTGACAGTTTTTTTCCACCTCTTCATTTAAGTAAAATAGATGCTCACAAGATATTATTTCATGGTTGGAATAAGAAGCTTAGATCAAACTTTGAAATTGGCTTGTGGCTGGCTTGTGTGATTATAGGCTGTGATATTATGTTACAGCAAAATTTACTTCTTATGCTTCTAAAATATGCTTATTGTTTTTTTAAAGCTTCATTATTTTTTAAAGAATTAAATGCTAACACAGACTAGTAAAAAGAAAAAATAGAAAAGAGGAAAGAAAATAAAAATGTAGAAAAAAGAAAAAGAAATAGAAAGCTTTTGATTTCTTTGCAGCAAATATAAGTACAATTGCAAAATTATTCCTTACTCTATGATTACAAAAGAAAGCTTACCCTTTTCTATTATACAGTTTTTCTAATCAATAAAACCACAAATCATAAGTGTATTTTTTCCATTTTATGCACAAAGTATATAGCAGTTTTCAGATGGCAATAAATATAGATACTTTTTTCTCTCTAAGCAAAGAGTTAATTTGCAAGTGAAATCTGTTAATTGTTTTAAAAAATATAGAGTATTGCAGTATAGTATTCTGAGTTAATAGTGGTGCTACATTCAAGGAAATCCATCTGAGTAATATCACATATGTGTCAAAAAATGAAATCACTTCTGCTGAAGTATGGGTTTTGAGGATTTTCTTTTTATAGATAGTTTTGTGATGATATTCATAAGATCGATGTTTCAATTCTAGGTCATGATGATGAACCCTTGATTTGATGACTGTCACAATTCTGTGAAGAAATTTCTCACTTTCATTCTTGTACTATAACAATAATTGCTAGCAAATTTCAACTCCTGAAGCTTTCATCTCTGCTGTCAGTATGTGAGGAACTGATTCCACTTTCTGATATTGAACAGCATCAATTATGTGACCCATACATTCCTATAAAATGCCAAGCTTCACAGAAATTTCCCTTTGAGTGACAGGAATTGTCCTTATTAGTTCAATCTTTCTCATGTGGAACAGATTAGTTACCACCACAAGTCATCTACTTTGCTGTTCATGACACAAATAAGCTCTTCCAGGTTAATCATCTTAACAATGTTGGTCCAAAAATACATAGGACTTACATCATGCAGTTATCTGCATAAACCATCTGCATTCAGTGGTGAATTTCAAATGGAGGGATTTCTTTATCAATCAATAATGCTATTGTGGCATCTTAACAGTGTTACCATGGCACACTGATGAGTACCCACTGCAGGTTTCTATTTCATGAACAATAACAAAGCAACCTTTTCTAACAGTAACTTCCCATTAATTGAAGTGAAGTAACAGATGCCAAACAACAAGTCTCATCTTGCATCACATGAATTATCATCTGTTGGGAATTTATAAAGTTGGAGACATTGCATTACATTTCATTCAATCCTCACATTAGAAATCATTTTAAAAAACCCAGTGTTTATGAAAAACATCAAGTATATTTTAAGATCCAAATTGCCTTTGTGGATAGCATTGCATAAAGAAATAAAATATTTTTGGGAGAATTGGTATGAACCATACTAATATAGAGAAAATGTTTTGGGAGAATTGGTATGAACCATACTAATAAAGAGAAAATGTTTTTCTATAATTTGCAATGAATATTAGGCAATTGGTTTAGAGAATAGGGGACAAATACGCAAGAACTGTTACTTAAGCAAAGACGACTGAAATATACTTTATGTTCTGAGGAGCAAGATAACATTTGGAAGTATTACATTACCACAGAAAGAGACTGTCATGTTTACCGATCAGATCGTGAAATCCGTAGAGGAGGTGGTGTTGCTATCTTCTATAAAACGTCCTTACATCTAAAAAACATCCAAATTACCCAAGAGCTTGCTATTCCTGAAACCATCGTCTATGAACTGTCCTTAAATATCACATTTTGATTCTTACTATGTTACAAAGCCCCTGATTATGACATCGAACATGTAAACAAGCTAAATTCACTACTAACATGGGCAACATCCTGCCCACACACTTTTATCTTTCTTGGTGACTTCAATCTACCTCACATTAACTGGACCCTAAATGAATGTAAAACTGAACCCATGCATGCCACCTTCTACAATGCTGGAACAAACCTGGGACTGGAACAACTAGTAAACAACAATACTAGACTTAACAACTGCCTCAATCTCATCTTCTGCAATAGTTTGAATTCAATTTATGGAATACAAATTAAAGAACCCTTTTCCAGCAGTGACCACAGCATGATTGACTTTTGTTTCAACATATGTCCACACAAAAATCAACACAAAGATGCGATCCCCAATTATAACTTCAAAAAAGGCAACTATGATCTTATAGACAACGATCTCTCATCCCTTGATTGGCAATTTCTATTCACTGGATGCAATACTGTTGAAGACCATTCTAATATATTTTTACTTGAAGTCAAAAGAGTCATCAAACTATATGTACTAATAACAACTCCAAAAACCAGAAAAAACAGATTACCTATAACAATAAGGAAGCTACAATCCAAAAAGAAATCACTTTAGTAAAAAAACAAATCTGGTCACGTTGCCAACTTCAAAAGCTGATACAAAAATTTATGCCACCAGATAAAGACTGAATGCACCAATTATCACATTAAACAAGAGGAAAACCTTCTACGCACCAATTCCACCTGCACTTTCTACAATTTTGTAAACAACAAACAAAAAGACTCAAGGTCCATCCCACCCCTGAAAGGACCTAATGGTAAAGACTGCAATCACGACACTATTAAAGCCGACCTCTTTAACACATTCTTTGGCTCAGTATTTGTAAACAGCAATGGATCATGCCCAGTATTTCCTAGTTGAACCACAGACAACTACAATGATCCAATACATATCGATTTGACAGAAGACAATGTTGAAAAAGCACTACACAATCTAAAACCATCTCTATCTATTGGACCAGACAGAATATGTGCCTACTTCTTAAAAAAGCTATCCACTGCCATACCCGAACCTCTAAGCATGATGTTTGAAAAATCTTTCAGGACCATCTCCTTGCCAAAACTATGGTCACAAGCCACGGTCATCCCCATCTTCAAAAAGGGAGACCCCAGCCTAGTTGAAAATTACAGACCAATCTCCTTATGCTGCGTCACCTGTAAAGTCATGGAATCAATTATTAACCAATCCATTATCCTCCACTTAGAGACAAACAACCTACTCTCTAATAAACAATTTGGTTTCAGAAAAAAACTATCCTGCAATCTGCAACTCTTATACTGCAAAAACATATGGACTACACAACTCGATCAGGCAAAGCAATAGACGCAATCTACATAGACTTCTGTAAAGCCTTTGATTCAGTGGTACATGACAAACTACTCCTAAACTAAAATCTTATGGCATCTCTGGACACCTGCATAACTGGATAGAAGCATTCCTGTCAAACAGACAACAAATGGTTAAAATTGGGAGCGTCCTATCAAATTCTGTACCTGTCAACAGTGGTGTCCCCCAAGGCAGTGTTCTAGGACCAACCCTCTTCATACTCTGCATAAATGACCTCTGTGATCATATTAAGAGCAACTGTGTTCTCTTTGCTGATGATGTAAAGCTATTCAACACCACAGACAATACTGCTACCCTTCAAAAAGACCTCGACTATGTATCAGAATGGTCAAACAAATGGCAACTTCAAATCTCAACAAATAAATGCTCTGTCTTACATATTGGCAAAAAAAAAAAATCAGAAAATAAAATACAGGCTGAATAGTCAAGACCTTGTTGATGATCCAAACTCTGTCAAGGATCTTGGAGTACTCATCTCTAATGATCTAAGTGCTAGAGCCCACTATAACTACATAGCCAAAAAGGCGTTAAGAGTTGTAATCTTACGTAGCTTTTTCTCTGGTACTATCACACTACTAACTAGAGCATACAAAACATTTGCTAGACCAATACTCGAATACAGCTCATCAGTCTGGAACCCACATTACGTATCTGATATTAGCACAGTTGAGAAAGTCCAGAAATATTTCACAAGAAGAGTTCTCCACTCCTCTACTCATTGCAGAATACCTTATGCCACCAGACTCGAAATTCTAGACCTAAAAAACCTTAGAACTATGCTGCCTTTGGTCCGATTTAAGTATAGTATATAAAATCATACATTGCAATGTCCTACCTGTCAATGAATACTTCAGCTTCAACAATAACAATGCAATAGCAAACAATAAATACAAACTCACGGTTAATCTCACCAAACTTGATTGCAGGAAATATGACTTCAGCAACAAAGTGGTCAATGTCTGGAATACTCTACCTGACTCCGTGGTTTCTTCCCCCAACCCCAAAAACTTTAACCTTAGACTTTCTACAATTGACCTCACCCCTTTCCTAAGAGGTCTGTAGGTGGCGTGCATAAGCGCACCAACGTGCCTACCGTCCCTGTCCTATTGTTTCTTTTATTTTTCTTATATGTATCCATGTATTCATAACTATGTTTTTACTTATACCTATTATCTTGTAAGCAATTGACAAACCAAATAAAATAAAAATAAATAAGTAACTAAAGAAGACTTCTCCCTGATTCCCTGTGGTATAAAAAGGAAAAGAGATAAATGTATAAGAGTTAGGGTTGAGTCCGACAACTGGACCCACTTATGTATGTATGTTTTTTATGCTTCCTTTTGTTCTTTTCTGTATAGAACCAAAGATGCAGATTTTGAAAAACAATCCATCCTTAAGGAAGTCATAAAGGAAAAGCGTGCTGTATACTGTACAAATAATGAAAGCCATCTTGTTAATAAGCCATTTGCATGGTTTGTACCCACTAATTGAGAAAAAAGTAAACAGCATCCTAAAGCTATCAGAAAAATGCTATTAACTGTAAGAAACCATAACAACTGCCTTGAGAGGCATTCTGGGATCCATTATTTCCTTTTATCCAATGAATGTCTTGCTTATTGTAATTAGATTCACCTGAGATTTGTGCAACAGTGTTCTTCAGCAGAAGAGCAAATTCTTACCCTCATATAGTGGATATAGTCAATATATATGGACTACCAAATTAGGTCATCAGGAGACTGAATACTTCTAATAGTAGCAAACCCATTTCGATCAGCAGGATACCTATAGCCAAACTGATTTCTGCAGAATATTTTCTCTTTGACTGATGCTTCAAATATCATTTCAAGGAAAGGGGGTTACAAGGATGGTATAATTATTTGATTCAGAGGTTGAATAGCAATGCTATGAACTGGACCTTTAACAGGATTTTATTACTATTTATTATTTTATTTATGTACATGGAAAAACCAAATTAATTAGAAAATACAAATCAGCTTATGCTGATTTTATGAATAGAGTAGCAAATACTAAATTATTTTTAAAAGATTTTTTGCATAATTAAAAGATAAACAAAAACAAATGTGTAAAAGCAAATGATCAAAGAAAAACTGCTAGAAACAGATATAGATAAAACAAGGAAAAATAAAAATTAAAGAAGCAGCTTTATGGATATACAATTAGAAAGGTCTTGTGAATGATTAGCTTTATATATTATAATGGCAGAAATGCTACTATATGCACAAGGATAAAAAAATACAGAAGTATCTGCCATTGAGGAGTGGATTATGAAGATCAAACAGGGCAGAATTTGCAGAGAGAGCAAAATTGTCCTGTTTGATTAGGGAAAAAATAATAACTTGCTGAAGGGGTTGAATAATGGAAGATGGGAACTATATAATGTAATTCTAAAGGGGGATGATAAGGGATAAAATTTGATTTCTTCTATTCCTTGTTGTGAAGAAGCTGCTTCTTTAGCAAATCTTATATCATTTTTTCAAATACATCTGGATTTTAAAATTAGATCAACGCTGACTGATATATCCCTAGAAATGCAAATCACTTATGAATACTGGAACAAATGATCAATTCTAATAACATGTTATTCAACTGGTAGACTTTAGTTACTATATCTCCTTAGAGAGCAGCAATGGGCAATTGATTTATTCTGTGCATGTGCTTCCCAAACCCCTTTTTGATGGAATTTGTACTTCCTCCCACTGTCCAAATTATATTAGATAAAATTTAGTAGCAAATTACCACCTAATATCTTTGTTGCCCAATTTACCAAGGATACAGTAAAGTAATATATCCAGATTACTAACTTGCCTGAAAAATGTCTTCTGTTTCTTAATATTATTTTCTGCTTCGCCCATAATGGAGAAGCCATACATACAAATAAAAGAAGGAAATTTACCTCTTACTTCATAAGGGCAGAGCATATACTATCAGTTTTCCAATTCCTTCCTTCCTTCCTTCCTTCCTTCCTTCCTTCCTTCCTTCCTTCCTTCCTTCCTTCCTTCCTTCCTTCCTTCCTTCCTTCCTTCTTGTTATTTTGCTGAATTTATGCTCATTTATTCTGTAGTTCAAAAACTGTGAATCCAAGATGCTTTTCACAAGTAATATGTGTAGGAATGAAAAAAGTGTATTAAAACCATAAAACATAAGACTAGTGTCTGTGAAACTGAAAAGCATTAAATCTTTGCTGAGTTGCAAAGAATTAAAATGTATTGCTCCAAATAATGACAACATGTTAGGCTTCCTAAACAACAATAGCCTGGGGATTAAGGCAGAATACTTCATGCCATGGTGCTAGTATTTCATATGGAAATGAAATTCTTTGTTTTCTATTGCTTGGTGCTTCTGAAGTATTATTTACAAAGATCAGATTTAGAACACCTTTTGAGAACTGTGAATGAACATCAAATGTAGTTTGTTGGCCATATTTTATGTATGCCTAAAGACCAGCAGCCCACAATTGCACTAGATTGGATACCTCCTAGAGGAAAGAGGAGACGAGGCTGACCTCAGAAAACATGGTGCCAAACATTTAAGGAAGATTTTAAGATTATTAATGTCGCTTGGGACGATGTTTGGTGGGCATGGTGTGGCTTGGTGGGCGTGGCTTGGTGGGCATGATAGGGAAGGATACTGTAAAATCTCCATTCCCTCTCCACTCCTGGGGACGATTACTGCAAAATCCCATTCCCTCCCCACCCACTAACCTGCTTTCCAGCTCTGTTCTCCTATTTAGGGCAACAAAAGAAGACTCAGCTGATCAGCTGGGACTCGGGAGGCAGAAAATAGATGGGGGCAGGGCCAGTCAGAGGTGGTATTTGCCGGTTCTCTGAACTACTCAAAATTTACACTACCGATTCTCCAGAACTGGTCAGAACCTGCTGAATACCACCTCTGGTCTGCGGACAGTACTAACAAAACAAGTAAAAAGTTACCCTGATCATTTTCATTCTCTAGCAAAGAAACTGAGCTGTGAAATAGGCATCTCTTCTCAATTTTTTTTTATCCTCAGAGTGTTCATCTAAAACATAGAGAAATAACTGTGCTTATGTAAATTTTCAGATGGTTGTAGAATTACAATTTTAATTTAAGCTTGAAAACTGCACCCGTAGAAAGGAAAACTAATCATAGTTAGCTAATTTTAGTTAAGTGAAAGATAAACATAGATGTGAAAACAATATACATTTAGTTTATGAAGCCAATATGCAGCAACTTTAATTGGTAAGAGTGAAAGGGTAAGGTTTATTTTTCATACAATACTGCATATTCTTTTCCAGCCTGTTTTTGATAATTGGGGGGCAAAGACCTCCAGGCTTTACATTTATGAGGACTCAAAACGGGCAGCATTTTAAATGAGTGTTATTTGTATTTAAAATCGTAGTATAACTTAAGTATGCTCTTCTTGCTGTCCCATTATACAGTATTCATAAATCATCATTAAACTCCTGCATGTTCTTCATTCACCAGTCTGCAATTAGCTAGTTTCTGGTTTAAATAAATCTCCCAATTAAGGTAAAATAGGCTATTGTGCTAGGAAAGAGGTGTCAATTGACTTTATCTAAAATTAAGAGAGATATGGAAGAGGAAGGAGCAAGAAACTATATTTCAAGAGAGCCTAAAATATGTTTCATGTCTTCTGAAAAAAGAGATGGGAAACCTTCTGAAACCTCCAAGAACTCTAGCAGTTTCTACTGGGCAAAAAAAGAAAAAAAATCTGCCATATGATTTATTTCTTGTGTGATAATTATTTGGGAACTCTATGTTCTACAGATGCTTGGGAACATCAGTTGGGGAGGACTATTGCAATTTGTGGGTTTCCTTAAAAAAAGCATAAGACTGATCATTGTGGGAAGAAGGATGTGGCTTATGTGAACATCTCCCTGATTCAATTAAAAAGAGTCTATGAAAGGGAGCTTTACTCATAATTCCCAAGAATGGGAATACAGAAAATGTGGTCTAGGCTGGTGTCTCAGTGGTACAGCATGCGATCTTGAAGCCCCAAGATCGCCGCTGATATCTCCATTGCAGGACGGTCCAACCGGACCTAAACCGTCCCGTAGATCTCAGGGACATCGCAAAGTCCCTGGTTGATTCAGGGAAAGGTCTTTTTGCCAGCGGCAGAGAGGCAGCCTTCTAAACTGCTGAAGCTGGGACAGCTCCGGAACGGAAGAGATTGGAAAGAAAGTGTGTCAGTTTGGTGAGATGAACTTTAACTTATTATTTCTTGGAGAGAACACCCTGGAAAAATTAAAGTGGACTAAAAGTGAAGAAAAACAAATTTAAGTGGCGTGATTAATTGTCAAAGTGAAAGTTTTTTTCCCCTTTTTTCCCTTTTTACTGGAATTTTGAACTTGGCAAAGCTGTTTAACTTTAAGCTAGACTGGTACTTTTTAACCTTTTTATCTTTGTTTGTATTTCTTTCTCCCTTTTTTAACAACCCTTTTGAAAATCTCTTTTTGACTAAGATTATTCTGCTTGACTCACGATTTATTTTTCTCCTTTTTTTAAAAAAAAGGGAAAAGACTTTACTTTTTTTAGTTCCTGGTTGTAGATTGAGGAGGGGGAAGTGAAAGTGAAGGAAAGTAAGTAGCACTTACAGAGGCTTGGATTCATTGTTTCTTTTTTTCTTTCACAATCAAGGACTCTGAGCTGTGTATTGGAAAAGATAGAGATGAGCATGGCAGTTTGTTTATTCAGGTGCTCCTTTCTGAACAGATAGCTGGAGTCTGGAGTTGAAGTTGAAAGAAAGAAGATTGAAGTGACCTTGAAAAATTCTGAGCTGATTTATCAAAGAGCCTTGGATATTTGGTGACAGAGGCTTGTTTTATACTAGAATTGCTTTTTACCTTTTGCCTCCCTTTCTACCCCACCCCCCACTAATGGGGCTCTTTTTTTCTCTTTAATTGGATTTTAAATTTTTAAACCAGGAACTAGAATGTAAACCTTTTATTTTGGTTTTCTTTTTGTTTATTAAGAGGAACATATAGAACATTTTTCTTCTTTCTTTTTTACTTTTTTACTTTTTACTTTTTACATCTACCATTGCAACTAATTGGATTAAGGTATACAAGTGCCTGAAGATTTACTTTTTCCTTTTTTCCTTTGGAGTGGCAATTGCTTGTCTTTGTTTTTTACTTTTTTACTTTTTTTCTATTTTCCTTTTTTCCCTCTTTTCTCTCTCTCTCTTTCTTTACAGATAAGCATTACAAGATGAGTAGAAAGACAACAGCCCCAGCTTCTTTGATACCAACTCCCTCACCATCTGGAGGACAACGATCTATACAGACAATATTACAACAGGAAAAAGAGAAAGAAGTGACATTACAGATGACTATGCAAGGAATTCAGAAAATTGAGCAAAAAATTGAAAAGACAGATGAAAAAGTGGAAAATATTCAACAGATGATGATGAACTATGAAGACAGATTCAAAAAATTGAAGAAGATATACAAAGAGATAAGAAAATTGGAGATATTGATATTCATTTGAGTGATATCGAGAAGGGCAGATTTGAACCATTGGGAAATAGACAAATCAGAATTTTATCTAAGATTTCAAAATATAGAAGATGGTGAAAATCTTGCTGAAATAATGGCAGAAATATTGGCAGAAGCACTGGAAATAACCAAAGAAACAATAATGGATGGGATGGACGAAGTGTTTCGTGTCTACACAAGATATGCAATGAGGAATAGATTGCCAAGAGAAGTTCACATTAGATTTACTAAGAAGATTATTAAGACACATTATTAAGAGGTACTCATTTTAGGACCTAAAAAAAAATTGCAGCCACATCTCAATTTAACTAAAATCTTGTGCCATGTTTTTGGGTGGATTTAGGCACTGGCTGGTGCCATTAAGCAACTATTTACATAAGACTGTAACATTTTACACAAATCAAACAAAAACAGAATATTAGAGTGTTTTAAAATAAGCTCTTTTCAGAGCTGAGCCTACAAATGATTTGGCCCTTATTTCAAAGCTGTGGCTTTAGTGGGTAAAATAAAAGATGACATACCAGCAAGATTCAACTGTGTTATATTATCCACAACTCTCCAGGATGTCAGCAAAATAATAAGACAGGAACCTCATTTCAGAAGCCAGGACTTACTTGGATATCTGGAAACTATTTGTACATTTTGTAGATTTAAAGTTGCTGTTATTTCCCATCAGTTAAATCCACCCTGAACTCTTGCGAACAGAAGATGCACACTGTGGTCCACAGGATATTTTATAATAAGTTTTTCCAAAGCTCCTGTGTCAAAGTCCTGTTTTCATAGACCAGCAAATATCAAAGTATTATAAAGAACAAAAAGAGAGATTTTTATCCACTATAACGTTTATCTAATATAAGTTACAGAGTATCACAGAAATCTACCATGTCCTTTTATAATATGACATTTATATGTGACATACCAGACTATGGAACAAAGTTTCCATACCTTAAAATGACTTAGATTAACTCTTGAAAATGACTCATTCTGGACTTCCCTGGCTTAATTTGCCTTTGCTAATTTGCTAATGTATTACTGTTCAATTTTTCTCAATATTCAATAATGTTATTTAATATTTCTGGAAATATTGAATTGCTAACTAGGGCATTCAAAACCTTTGCTAGACCAATACTCGAATACAGGTCATCTGTCTGGAATCCGCACTGTATACCAGACATGAATACAATTGAGCGAGTCCAGAAGTATTTCACGAGAAGAGTACTACACTCTTCTGCTCACAACAGAATACCCTATACCACCAGGCTTGAAATTTTGGGCTTGGACAATCTTGAACCACGCTGCCTAAGGTTGGACTTAAGTGTAGTACACAAAATTATCTGTTACAATGTCCTACCAGTCAATGACTACTTCAGCTTCAACCGCAACAATACAAGAGCACACAACAAATACAAACTCAATGTTAACCGCTCCAAACTTGATTGCAGAAAGTACGACTTCAGCAACAGAGTGGTCAATGCCTGGAATGCACTTCCTGACTCTGTTGTTACATCCTCAAACCCCTACTCCTTTAACCTCAAACTATCCACTATTGACCTTACCCCATTCCTAAGAGGTCTGTAAGGGGCATGCATAAGTGCACCATCATGCCTCCCATCCCTGTCCTATTGACCCCATTTATTTGTACCTATTTCCTGTATTCTTATTCATGTTTATACTTATACCTATTATCTTATAAGCGATTGACAAATAAAATAAAATAAATAAATAAAAATAAAATAAAAATAATGTTATTAACCTTAATTGTAATGGTAATTTTGGGAAGATTCCCAGTTTTATTTGTTTCATAGCACTATTTATCATTACTACAGCTTTTATATTTTAAATTCCCACACTATTTCCCTTAGTTGTTGATTATGGGAATAGAGTGGTCAATGTCTGGAATACTCTACCCGACTCTGTAGTTTCTTCCCCAAACCCCAAAAACTTTAACCTTAGACTGTCTACTATTGACCTCACCCCTTTCCTAAGAGGTCTGTAGGGGGCGTGCATAAGCGCACCAACGTGCCTACTGTCCCTGTCCTATTGTTTCTCTTATTCTTCTTTTATTTTTCTTATATGTACCCATTTCATGTATTCACAACTATGTATACACTTATACTTATTATCTTGTAAACAATTGGCAAATCAAATCAATAAATAAAATAAATAAATAAATATTTGAATCTGTATAAATAAGGGATTGCGATTAGGAAATAGGAATTGTTCCTTATACTGTCCCCTCTAACTACTTTCCCTGGACAATAGTTTTAGTACCCATTTCCCAAGAATGTAATTTGCTAATCTTGTCCTTAGTAAATGATTGTTACTATTAGAGCATAGAGGTACATTTGTCTACGGGAAGTAATATCTGTAGTATGCATTCTGTGATATGGTGATAAAATATTCATAAATATACAAAATTACTTGGGTGGTATACGCAAAGGAAGAATGTTGGATAGTTAAAAGCAATCAGACTCTTTGTCCAGCAGAAACTTATATTTTTTGAAGATATGAAGCTTTCTCCAGTCTGAGCCTTTTAAAATGTATGGATATTAGCTTTCAGAATTCCTAGCACAATCATGCTGGTATATAGATTAAATAATTGCAAATACCCTGCAAGAATGCACCTCATCTTTAAAATGGATCTCTTTGTATAGTTGGGTTAATCTTGGAAAGGAGAAAAACATAAACATCCCCTGCCATAGACAGAAAAGCAACATGAAAAAGAAGTTTCTTATATTATGCACTTCTTACAATATGACATTTAACAAGTGATATTGGATATTACAAGATTGTTTTTATTATTCCTGCTTGCATCACAACCTCATCTTAATAGAAATCATAAAAAAAACAAGAGCACTGAAACATTCTTCTTTCTTTGTTCATTTCAAGGGCTAAGTTAGAGCTGGAGAAACAACACCATGCTGCCTTGCCAGACCTGCTTTTCTTGTCCTTGCTTTTTGTAGCCAGCATAGTACCCTTGTGAGAGCTCTGCCGTTGCAGTCACCCACCCACTTGCTACTCACTCAAAGGTGACTACTATTTTTCCTAGTAAAGAGGACACATAGCTGATTACAAGCCTGTCCTAACCAATCATATCTTCCCATGAGAGCAAGTACTCTACTTGTTGATCCATTTATGCCTTGAAGCATGAAGATTAATATCCTGGGTGGCCATTAACTACACTGCCTCCAACATCTTTGCTTCTGTTCCATTTATTTTTCCTGACAATATCAAATTTCTTATTTGTCCTAGACAGCTCATTTGAGAGGAGCTATACTTTACTGATGAAAGGTATTAATGCTCTTAGTAACTACATATTTCAAATCCTCCTGCTTCCTTTCCAGCTAGCTGTTCCAACGAGGTGAAGGCTGCTGTGATGGATTCTTAGTCTTACAAATATTAGATTAGAGAAGGAACTGTTATAGTCAGTCTCAGAGGTGACATACTATTCTGATCAGGAACATAATACCTCCACACCATTACCTGATTCTAGAAGGGAATAATGTATAATACCCCCAAGCAATTAAAGATTAATGAATCAGAAGTGGATTACAAAGCACAAAGGAAAGATTTTAACCCCCCGTTTAGCTTCCACCCATCTCATAATTTGTAGTTGGATTGAAGTATGTTTCCTGAAATTCCCATCTGGGATATTTTCCAGAAATTAGGATACTATAGAGAAAGCCAATATAATGCTGTGTTAATGAATTGTGAATTTAACTGTAAAAATTAAAAATATTTCAATATTCCATGATTCTGCTCTCATCACAGAAATTCACAAGCTATGAATAGGTGCAGGTGAATGTGCTTATAGAGCTTGGTTCAAATCATCTAATTCAATGTGGGAAGAAAGCAAAACCTGATATTTGTGCGGTTAAATAAATTAATCTGAGATATCTGCCATCAGTCAATACCCACAAACATTATTGTACACAATCTTCTTGTCCTTCAAAAATTCACTACTTCAGTGTTCCAAATCAAGTTTTAGATTTAAAATGGCTTTTCCAAGCAAAATATATTCTAACTGTCATGTTTCTCTTGGAGAATTCTTCTTAGAATCCCTCAGGACAGACATTATACTTAAGATTAAAAAGCTTCTTCACAGAATTTTATGAGATGATTATATTACTACATATATTGACTGCTGCTAGAATTGCCTTTGCCCAATGCTGGACAGCCAGATATACCTTCAGAGAAAC